>NC_056568.1:1919426-1989204 GCF_013358625.1 Macadamia integrifolia | reverse complement strand
GGGTATACGCGCACAGTGGTTGTAGTAGCACTAAAACCAAGGACTTAGTAATGTTGCTTAGGTGGATGTGATTTAAAATTTATAGCATGGCATGTAGTGCATATGGTGTGTTGTGATGTGTGGACTACTGTGTGGTCCATCTTTCTACTTACTGAGGTAGTGAGTTCATCCCACGTGTACACCCCTTTTTAGATGATTTTGCAGGTCATACATCTGAGGAGTATGGGTGGGTCCTATAGTCGAGTTTCCTGAAGAGGACTGGTGGACCCCTGAGGAGTTAGAACACGGCACTGACTGCTCGTGCGAGAGCTGTGCTGCGGGATAGCAGTTCTGAGGCCGAGCTGAGCTCCACCTTTGAGGCCGTGCTGAGCTCCACTTCTAAGGCCGAGCTGAGCTCTTCTATGTGATGCCGAGCTGGGCTCAACCCTTGTTGCCGAGCTGAGCTCTAGCCTTGATACCGAGCCGAGCTGTGTACTCTGATTGTTTTGGTGGATTTCCTTATGTATTTGATATTTGAATTTTATTCTTTTTGTGTAATATCATGCCTTCGGGCCCAAATGTATATAATTATTATACCACTATCCGGGTATCAAGTATTATGGGATTATTCACAGGTAAAACTTGGTCTTCCGCTGATCTGAGGAGTTTATATTAGTTGTGCGTATGCTGGGGTGGAATACAGTATCTGATGATCCTGACAGGTTTGGGTTAACCGGTGTTAACTCAGTCACTGGCCTGGTTCAGTGTGAACGGGGTGTGACAAATCTTTTATCAAATCATGATCCAATGTCATACCTTGACATCCAGGAGATGTACCTAGACTCAATCTAAGGCCCTAAGACACCTAAAAGGCTCTAGAAAATACATGTGACAAATATGATGATTGCTCACACTTTTTGAAAATATACACTTTCTATAAATAAACAAAATCTCTCTCTAAACATGGAAGGAGATCATAACCCTACATGGAGCCATTCATATACTTTCCTTGGTAATCACGGAGCCTCCCAAGTATAAATATATGACCCCTCCCATGTTTTAGTGATCATGTATATTGTCCACATACTCTATCGACACTCTCAGTCATAGCCACCGAGCTTGCATATGGGAATCGTAAGGAACTGCTGCTGAACTTCACATCAGTTTGAGCTTACATTGATTATACCTGAGCATATGCCCTTCCAATCATAAAGCATCATTCACAGAAGTTGTAGAGGGATAAGTTTTCTCCCTTTCCACTTTTGCAGATCTCTACTCTAAAATTTGTCTACAGAGTTAACGTACTTCTATTGGACATGACTCAATGTTGTCCCCTACTATTCCCAATAGGACAGGAGTGAATTGCAATTAGTTACATTACTGTCCGTAGGGATTCTTGTAAAACTTCATTTTTAAATGTTTTAGATCATGGCATAATCTAGCCATTGTACAATGTTCATAATTTTTTAATTTTATTTACTATTTCCTTTGGATTTTCTCCCATATTGGCCGGAGCAAAACCTGAGATTTCCTTTCAATGGAATCTCAGATTTTAAGTCTGCAGGAATTTTCCCGAGTTTTTTTGCAAAAAAAATTTCTATTTTAAAATTATATGACTCAATGTCTTCTATCTTACCTAATTTTATCGGATTTTCGTAAGTTTATTTCAATTTTCTACCAATGGATTTCTCATTGTTTTCACTTCTTTTCTCAATTGTATGTTACATCTTATTTTCATTTTATTGTTCAATAAATTGCATGCCTAATTAATCATGTTTACAAACAATGACTCCCAACCCCATATTCAACTTCACATATGTCATGCTCCATAAAATGAATGCTAGGACTAGTTTTGTCGGGTGGTCATTTCACATTCCTGCTTTGGGGCATAAGAGTTGACTTTAAGAGAGAGAGAGAGATTTGATCCCAGTTGATCAACTCATTTTTCAGATTCCCCCTCCTCTATTTATGGAGGAGGAAGCATCCTATGCAATGCAATGGGCATGTCCACTAATTTTAACGGTTTAGATTAAAGGACCAAGTGCTAATATGCAAGTGTCCCTTGAAGATACCCATGGTGTGGGTGAGTTTTCTGATTCCAACAAATGAGATCAAAAGATCCCAATCTGAGCACTAGGATTCCTTACAAATGGATATCTCTGTAGAGAGACAAGTCCACTACTTGCTGCGTGCATCAAGTCCTAACCCAAATCACTTAAACCAACATGATTATAAAGTGAACAAGCCCAAAAAAAACTGTGCCGGCCAATCCATGACCAAAAGAATATATTAAATACACAATATACCGTACCGTGCCACAACTCGATTCAGTGTACGTGTATGAAAAAGAACAATGAATCTACCACGACACGTGAGGACATAAACTTCCTTTCGTAATCTCTTGCGCCCAACGATCCTCATAACTGTATTCAGACCTCTCTCACTTCTTGTCCACTTTCAATGTGGGATTAAACATTTCATGCAAAAACTGCATTGCCTAAAAGCAAATCTAGCAAATCTCATAAGTTAAAAAATACGAAGTTTATGAGAAAAAAAAAAATCAAAAAGGTAAATAAGATATCTTGAAACTCATTTTTTATTAAATATATTTAATACAACAATCCCTCACAAGTTAAAAAAAAAAAATTGATGAAACACATGATAGTCTAAGCATATTAGAATGATAAGACACGCTTAAGAGTACAGGTGGTCAGGCTTTTTGAACTTTTCCTTTAGTATACCCATTATGTGAATAGACATTTTGGTGTCCCTATCTTAGGTTAAGAATGTTTAGAGAATTCATCGATACAATTTTCATCGAAGGTAGCCTCATACCTTACATCCACTTAGGTCACCCATAGTATGCACTATGGTTAACATACCCCCATAATTCATGGGCTTAGGCTTTTCTAATTTAAGAGTTTTAAACCATCTTCCAGCCATTGTGGTAAGTACTATCTTCCAATCTATAACTGAAATAGGCCTTATAATGATAGTACTAGTTAAGTCATTCGATGATTTTGTTTTTACCCTTTGAATCTAATTCCAGTGATCTTCATAGCTTTATTAGCATATATGCTACATTTTTCTCCGATTTAATGAAGTCAAATGAAATGGTACCATTTTCCACATTATTTCACTGGGTTATTTCATAGATGTATATAGCTTTCTTTGCCATTATATACTCTTCTCTTAGCTTTTGCAATTGTCACCTAACTATTATAATGTAGATGAGGCAGTATCCTTGGTCCCAAAATTGCACATCGCTCACCTAGTGAGACAAATCCTAGTTGCGAATTAAGAGTCTACGAGTCTTGGAATGCATCGTCGGTCACCCAATAAACCCCTGATAACCTCATCTCGGTAACCACGGCACCGAAATTTCCATTGGCCACTCTGGGCTAGTTCCCTGCTTTCGACAATAATCACATTGTACTACAGGGGTGGCATCCCAAAAAATCTCATCCAATCTATCATAATAGGTCATACAACACTTACCCCCAATTGGCAAGGGGTCATAGAATAAGGTAGTTACACCTAACCACAATAGTATACATGCCTTTATAATGATACAAATAAATAGAATACGGTACCGAAATTCTCATTGGCCACACCGCATCTATGTTCAAGCCTATCTAGCACACAAAGAATCAGTATTGGATACACGGTATCGAAATTCCCATTGGCCAAACCGTTTACCCATATATAATCTTAGCTCTAATGCTTACCAATGTAATAATATAATCATACACATGGTGATCATGGTACCAAAATTCCCCTCGGCCACACCGGATCCTACAATCAACAATAGTATACACAATTCAAATATAACAGTTTATACAATTCATAATAGAGCATAAGTGATTAAAAGTCTTAAAAACACATGCTTGTAATGGCAAACATCATTTCTAATATTGAAACAATCTAAAATTAAGGTCAGACCACCACCCACCTTATCTGTCGATTGGGGGTGAGATAATCTCTCAAGAAAATGCCAGAAGTATACCCTGCTTGGCCTCACCGAATGTGATCATCTCTATTATAGTTACAAAGATAAATGAACATTAAAAAGTATCTAGAAGGTCCCCTAAAAGATCTCTCAAAATTTCATAAAATCTACCCAATGAACAATTCATGTGGTCCACCGGTAGGTGTCTGTCCTATCGTTGGGTGCTATCGCTGAGAGGGGCAGAGGCTCATCAAGTCTTAGACACCACCCATTGATGACTATTCCTACTGGCGGCTTCAACCGGTGATATAAACAGAAGCTTATATCGAGTAGAGAATTGACCGGTAGGTGTCACCAATTGGTAGTGGACCTATCGATGGACTCCTTCCAATGAAAAGCCTAGAAAGTGTTGAACCCTTTGGGGCTTAACCATCTCAGTGCTAATTGTCAGGATTTGTTCCGTGGGGCTTGTAGAGAGTCGTCCCAACTTTCATTTAAGTCTGTGTGATAATGTTTTCAGCTGGCTAAATGGGGGATACGTCAATTATTCGATCAAAAACCTAAACCCTCAACTTGAGCAAAAGAATGCTCCTAGAGCTTAGGAAACCTACTTTGAGCTCGGAATACACTTAAAGGAGTGAAATGTACACTATCTTGGTCATCAAAAGTCATCAGGATCGAGGGTACCCCTTGAACCCAACGAAACCCTAGCTCTCTACCCACCCAAACCCAAAAATGGAAGAGGAAAGAGCTTGGGGAAGGTATTCCTTTACCTTGGAAGCAACCGGCACAACCAAGAAGTAACCCAGAAGCTCTCCTACTTCCTTCTTCGCTTCCTTTTTCTTCTCATTCTTTCTCTCCTTCTCTCTCCCTCTCCCACATCTTTCTTAGGTTAAGAATGAGTTCTAAGCTCATTCCACCCTATTTATAATCAAGATCTAGTAGAATATGTTTGCTTGCCTAGTGGGCCTTGGCCAAATTGGCTTAACCTGATAGTTGGGTAACAAGGACCCACCACCTTGGACCCACAATGTGTGTAAGTAAAGAGGGTAGGTCCCATGCAGTGTGGGGATAAGGGTAGGATAGGTCAATATCCGTATAGCGGGTCCCAAGAGCAAAGAATGTTATCCAGCACAATAAGACCCACCAGTTGATGGTCATTGATAGATCATTGTCCAACTGGTGGACAATACCAAAGGTTTTCAACCCCCTTTGCTAACACCTACAGTGGTTCTTTAGGGACTTATGCATGGTCATATGGAGAGTGTTAACTATGCGTAGGAGTAATGTGAGAGAAGGGTGTCCGGCTCACTTACCACTAAGGCTTGGGAGGTATGAAATCTTTCTAGTTGTCCTGGCAAAGTCTACACTAGCAAGAGTTGTAATTCCTTCCTTCCAGACAGTAAACTGTTGCTATCCATAGGTTACCGGTGCTAACACACTTTGGTGCATAACCAATTAATAAATTAAATTTGACTGGATTAGGGCACGGGTGTAAGACACCGGCTTTGGCAAGCATAGCATGTCTTCTATTAGGTTTCTAAAATTTTTTTTTTTTTCAATAGGGATCATTTGTATTAAAAAGGAAGGAAAAAAGAATACAAAAAGATTACAAGATAATCTGGAGTGATCTAGGGAAACAAAAACAAAAACAATCACTGCCTCCCCCCCCCCCCTTCCCTCCCACCTTTCGGCATTTCCATTAATAGGAGAGAAGCCAGAAGGAAGCTACAAAAAACCAAGATAGACTCTACAAAGAGCTAGAGGATCCTAAACCTTGGTCTACATAGACCGTCATCACTCAAACTCCAAGAATTATAAAGGCCACCCTAGAAGAGTAGTGGAAGTTTCAAATTTCGCTATAGCTTTTCCAATTATGCAATGGGATTGACTTCCTTAAAGCACTGGGTGATCTTCCACTCAATACCCTGGAGAAAATTTTGAAGGGCATTTCAAAATCATCACCACCACCAATAACAAATTACAATCGATCCAAATTGTGGAATACCTTCTTACCTTATATACCCATCATTAGGCCCAGCATTAGTGCCTTGAATTTTGTCTCAAAATTGGTTGTTACTTCCAAATAAGATCTGAAGTGATTCAGCACCTGAGCTCTAGTATCTCTTAATATACCTCCAGCACCTACCTTGCCCAAGTTACCAAGGGAACACCAATCAATGTTTAATTTCACCCATCCTAGACTGGGGCACACTAATAAGCTTCCATATTTTCTTTCTTATTACAATGAGGCACTTTAATTTTCAGCTTGTTTACACATATAAGGTCTACAATTGAACGAATCTTCCCTTTAAGATTAGAGGCTAGAAAATTGAGATCACCCCACACTATAGTCATGATCTGATCCCAAGATCTTTAAATTCCCTGAAAGTGCCTAGCATTTTGTTCTGTCCAAATAAAATAAGGTATCAAAACAAAACCAAAAATCCAAGCTCCCTTTAGTCCAAGGACCTTAGATTTTCTGCTCCATCATCTACTGATATCAAAGTAGCTACCAGAATTATTCTGCTAGGAAACACCAAAGAATTTTGAATACGAAAACCAAAGGAAACCAGTGCAAGTTAATAAAAATATGTTGAATTGTCTCTTCCTCCCTATAGCACAACTCATACCTCGATGGGAGGCACACCCTTTTTTCTTTAACTTTGCTATCTCTCACTAACTTCCCATGGAGGAGCTTCTAGGAAAATATTGACTGGTGAAGCAGGACATGCTTATCCCAAATCACATTGGTCCATCCAAAATTTGATTTAACAATTAAAATACCCAGAGGTGATAGGGTCCAACTACACACGTCTACCCCTAGAGGAAAAGGAAGGCTTTGAGATTTATATGATGTTTTAAGGGAGCAGTCCCTATATATAAATCTTGTCCGCAGGAGACGACTCAGAATAGTGTTCTCATGCTTCACCTGACAAACTAGCTTGTTAAGAGAAGCGCTATTAACCTATCTCAATCGACGAATGCTCAACCCTCCATCCTTAGGCTTGTTTACTATAACCCATTTTGCTGTAATCGTTTTAACTGAGTGAATCTCTCTTTACGAAATGTCCGCATTCATTTTTTCACAGTTCTAATGATCGACTCCTGCCATCAATAAATTGCAAAATTGTGTAAGGACATTTCTGCAATCACAGACTCGACAACTCACTCTATCATAGATAATAATTTTTCCCTCAATCCCTGGGACCACAGCTAGGAAGCTGTTACTAATGCCCTTTGAAATTTTCCCCTCATTGAAAAAATCCCTAACAACATTAAATAAATCCATCCCTACCAAGTCCTAGCACTTTCTGAAGAAGCCACCAGGATATCCATCAAGTTTATGAGATTTGTCGGATCCATCCTAAACCACACATTTTATCTCCTCACAAAAAGGAATCGCCTCTAACGCCTAATTGTCTAGATCACTAATTTTCTTAGGGCTTCAGTCAAGAAGCTCCAAATGCTCGGTCAAGGGCCTAGACTTATAGAAATAATTTTGAAAAAATCAACAACATAAGCTCCTAGATTCAAGTGGCCAGACACAACCGCCCCATCATCCTTAGTCAGAGCCCGAATTTGATTTTTCATGTAGTGCAATTTAACTAATAAATGAAAGAGTTTAGAGTTGTAGTCCCCTCCTTCCCTCCATTTCATTCTAGATTTCTCCGCCCAAAGCTTCCCGTGGCACTCCACCGCTTTTAGGTAACGGGTTTTAGCATCTTCTTCCTTCCCAAATAGCTCATCACTCAATATCGGCCCTATTTCTCAATCCTCTCCTGTGCCTTATCAACTCATATTTGGCTTTTTCTAACTCCACATTAGATTGGGGAAATCCATCTTTGCCTAGGATCTTAAAGAAAATTTGAGATTTTTAAGCTTTTGAGAAAGGATAAAGAACAGGGAACCTTTGATCTCGCCTCACCAAGACTCCTGCACCACCTTCATAAAATCCAAATGTTCTATCCAAAATTGTTAGAAGCAAAATGGAATATTAGAACGTCTAGGCACTCCTTCAGAGCACACTACCAATAGTGTATGGTCAAAGGATGACAACGATAGAACTCTCTCAGAGTACCCATCAGAACATTCATCCATTCTTCATTGCAGAAACTACGATCAAGAACCACTACTGCAATTCCCCTTATGTGGTTATTCGACTAAGTAAATCTTTTACCTTGGTTGGGAACCGAAATAAGACTTGAAGAATCCACCATCTCCTGGAACTCTGCGAGGACCAGTCAGGGTAAATGCACTATGGACATCGCCAACAAATCAGCCCATAAAATCTCCCTCTCTGCTCTGTAAGAGCTAGCATGAACCACAGAAACAACCAACATTTTCCTTCTTCAATCCAAAGATATTGAGATGCGTTGCTCAAAATTTTGCACCACCATAAGGTGAGGCACACCTATTTTCTATATAATCCAAATGTTTGGATTTTTCCTAGTCTTCTCATTATGAACTATGTCTGCTGCGTACACCATTCTATTGAAGAAAAGAGCTGGGAATTTCGCAACACCCACCATTGGTTCTGCAAGACATATAACATCTGGATTTTTCTCAAGCAAATATAGACTCAGGCCATAGTGGCTGCGGCCTTCTTCATACCGTGAATATTCCAAGAGAACACTCGAATCAGGAACAATTAAGAATGCCATTTTTGTTAAGATATTTTTGTTTGACCATCCCCATTTTTCTTTTTCTTAGCTCTCTCCACCAAACCGTTGCCTTGTTCCAACATTAAAGCTACTTCATCCACTTCCCTAACATTTAGAAAACCACAGATAGCCTTCCTTACCTTATTTCTAATTCAGGAAGGGAAGCTATAATAGATTCCCCTGCATTAAAAACTTCCTTGCGCCCTTGACTAGACATCGATCCTTGAGGCCCCCATGCACCACAAAACCATGTTGGTGATAACATGTCCATCAAAATAGGTGGGCCCACTATGTTGACTATATTTGAATGTGAAAGTTCAAATTTTGAATTTAAAATCTCATGTGCAAATATGTAGGGATATGATCTTCACCACTTTTAAATGGTTACGTAAGCCTAGTCACTAGAGAGTTTGGGCAGTATGGTAACTACCCACCCCTCCCTAAGATAAGGATTAATCACTTTATTTAGGGAAAAAGGAGATAAGACTCTCATACAATAAGAGAACGCTCTCTCTCTCTCTCTCTCTCTCTCTCTCTCTCTCTCTCTCTCTCTCTCTCTCTCTCTCTCTCTCTCTCTCTCTCTCTCTCTCTCTCTCTCTCTCTCTCTCTCTCTCTCCCTCTATATGAGAAATACAAAAACCAAAAAGGAGAAATTCCTACTGATGCGATAAAAATTGATCGGATGATCTTCCCTGTAGTTCCTGGTGCTTTAGCCGACCTGCACAGAAGAGATGACAGGGGAGAGCTAGACTAACCCAACAGGGGACTCTCCGATGCCTAAGTCAGATCTTTCCACAGCAGATTCTCAAGAGATATTTTTCAGTAAAAGAAGTAATCGATCCCCCATGATGGAGGCAAACCTTAGTATTTATAGGCTGCTGATGGAGGGAGAATGGAAGACGATTGTGAAGAGTCCTGTCTAGGCTTAGAGTCCTTGAGGGGAGTGGCTTTGTGATTTTGGGAATGTTTCGGGTTCCAGGGCATGTTCTGGGAATATTCCCCGTTGATCTCGGAGGTGCAAGTCGTGAGAGGAGTGGATGCCTCTGATGACGTGTAGTGGATAGAGTCCTACCCCCGTGATCAGGGATCATGTCCCTTGAATGTAGGAGTGGATGTGTGCACGTTTCTAGGTGCCTTATTTGGCTATGTCGAGCCGAGGTGATAGGTCGGCCGAGCTGAGGTGACTGGTTGACCTGAGAAGAGGCCGAGGTGATTGCTTAGCATAAGGAGAGGCTAAGGTGGTTGCTCGACATGAGGAGAGGCCGAAGTGGCTGCTCGACATGAGGAGAGGCCTAGGTGGTTGCTCGGCATGAGGAGAGGCCGAGGTGGCTGGTCAGTCTTCTATTCAGATTTGCATACACACTTCAGCCATACTGAGGAAGGGGACATATTTTGCCTCATCACCAGCCCCCGCTCTAGTAGTTCAGATTGATCTGCTAAAGCATTTAATTTGATTTTGACTTTTGTACGATGTGAGCTGTCTATTTGGTGCAAAACATGCTTCTTCAGTTTCTCAGTCGAGGCTGCTCAACGGTTCAAGGACGTGGCTGTCGCTTGTTCAAAGGTGGAGGAGGAGGCAAAGTGCCTTCATGGGGAGCCGCACAAGATCACAGGCCAACTAGAGGTTGAGAAGAAAGTAGCCCGATCTGAGGAGGTCCGTGCCAATGATGTCGAGTTGATAACTAGAGAGCTGGAATAGGAGGTTGCTAAGCAGCTCAATACCAACAGCAACTTGATGAAGGAGAATGATGTTCTCTACAATGAGTTGTCCAAGACTCAGGACGCTCGTAAGAAGAAGGAGGAGGAGCTCGCAGCTAGTGTTGGTGAGTTGGAAAGGCAACACCGGGCTGAGCTGGAGGCCAACAAGGTGGCTGAACCCCTAGGCCTGTCAGAAGTGGTTGGTTAACGTTAACATTGCTTTGTTTTAGGTTAGCTCAGATGATACCATCCGGTTCATCCTGAGTAACATGCCAGGCTATAATTTGACAAACTATGAGTAGTGGGCTCCTGCCCCTACTACTTCGGTGTAGCTCGGTGGCTCAATCGACGTTGGTGAAGAGGTGATCCGACTTGAAGGATAGCCAAGTGAAGAGCTATGAGATTAGCCTTGTATATATATATATATATATATATATATTTTTATGTCTCCTTTGGTAGTGATGTACTTTGAGGGTTTTCCATTTTTTGATGGATGAAAAATTTGTTTTGATCTCTTCATCTCTCAGCATTCTTGTGTTTCTTTCTTTATTTTCTTATACTTCGAGCATGGCTCGAAATGAGTAACTGTTGGAAGAATAAGGACTAGTATAGCTGCCTAAGTGTGGCTCTGTTCCCTAGCTGAGTTCGAAATTGATCTTTCATGTCTATCTTATAAGCTATTGAGGTGCCAAGCTTGGGCCTAGCCATGGGGGTGCCGAGCTGGGGCTCAATCTTAGAGAATGCTGAGCTTGGGCTTGGTCTTTTGAGGTGCCAAACCTGGGTTTGGTCTTGGCAGTGCCGAGCTGGAGCTTGGTCTTAGGAGCTACCGAGACGGAGCTCGATCTTAGATGTTGTCGAGCTATAGTCCGGTCTTTATGCCTTAGTTGTTAAGGTCTTTGGGTTGCAAAACTAGGGTCTGTTCTTGATAGTGCCGAGCTTGAGCTCAATCTTAGATGCTGCTGAGCTATTACCCGGTCTTTATGCCTTAGTTGTTAAGGTCTTTGAGTTGCCAAACTAGGGTCTGGTCTTGATAGTGCCAAGCTTGAGCACGATCTTAGATGCTGCCGAGCTATAGCCCTGTCTTAGATGCTACCAAGCTGTATCCCGATCTTTAGGCCTTAGTTGTTAAGGTCTTTGTTTCCTTAGAAGAGCTAGATATTTGGGAGAAGCTTCATAGTATATTGATGTGTGGTATGCACTTGGGACAAATATATTACTTCGAAATGGATCTAATTCGCTCCGTGAATAAAATTGAATAACTGAGTTATGTAAGCTAAGGTGCTAACAATATAAAATCTACAAGACTAACACCCAATCGATGGGATTTCAATGCAATCTACTGATAAAACTGTTTACTGGTAAATTTTTTGAGATTTTTAACATTCTATGCCCTTGGTATAGCTGTGCCCTCTGAGTCTGCAAGTGGCTAGTTCAACTCTTCCAAATCTCTATCAGAGAAGGTAATGAGTGGATCCATTCTGAGGGCTTCGACAAGCTGTTCCATGATGTATACGAACTGCATGTGTGCTTTGTATTTTCTTACTGATTCTGCCATGGTCCACCCATGATTGTTAGAATGGCTGGACCCACTGGTTGGTTATCATACGAGTTAGCTCGATCCGTGACTAGTTCCTTCAGCGGCTCAGTCCTATCTCGGCTTGACCTTGCATCATCTCTCCTCGGCTCAGGCTAGTTCTCTCCATATTTCTACTTCAAATACTTATTAAGATATCCAACCTTGATGAGCTCATCAATTTTCCTTTTCAGAGACTTGTAGTCTTCAGTGTCATGCCCACGATCTCGGTGGTATCGGCAGTACCGATTGGAGTTCCTCTCCTCTGGTTTAGCCATCATTGGCTTGGACCAACAAAAATACTTCTGATCCTAGATCTTTAAGAGCAAGTTTATTTGGGAATGATCAAGTTCATATTGCTCGAGTTCATCAGTGTCAAGCGGTCGATCTGTTCTATTCTTCTTCGGCTCGCGGGAATCATTCCTAGGCCTCAGAGTCATTTTCGTCTCCTTCTTTGACTGATCACCCCTATCAGCTATCCCTCTGGCGGCCAGGACTTCCTCCATGTTGGCGTATTGATTGCATCATCTTAACAGCTCGGGCATTGTTTCTAGCAAGTCAAGGGCCAGAGACTGGATCAGATTAGGATGCATTACCCCGTTGCACAACATGCTATATGTCACTCTTTCTGGTAGGTTTTTTACCTCCAGTGTCGCCTTGGTGAATCGGGCAAGGAACTCTCTTATAGTCTCTTTTGTTCCCTGCCTCATGTTGGTCAACTTTTGCGTAGCTTGCTTCTGCTTCATACTTGCTTGGAAATGTGTGAGGAACACTCTTGTCAGCTCTTCATAGTTACGGATGGACCGGGGGCCGCAAGTTTGACATCCTTACCAGCACTACTCCTTTTAATAAGGCTGCGAAGGCTCAGCAAAGAATGGCGTCTAACCTACTATGAACCGTCATGGACGAGGTGTAATACAGCAGATGATCATAGGGATCTGTGGTGCCGTCATATCCATTTAAGACGGGTATCATAAAATTTGGGGGCAGCACGGCGTCTATCAGTTCATCGGATAGTGCATTATGGGCCGAAGTTACAGTTATATGGGCTGGGTGCCTTTGCCTCTGCATTCCTTCTACTCGCTGAGTGAGGTGCTGGATGCGGCTCTCCAGGTTGTCCCTTCTCTCCTCAGCTTGGAGATCTAGGGATCGACGTGCCCTTTCACCTCTTCTGGGGCTTCTTCCTCAGCCTTGGTGACCACCAGGCCGATCCTGACCTTGCTGTGGTGCACCTCTGGTCGACCTGATGGGCGAGTTCTGAACCCCATAGGGTTGATCTCGTCGAGTTGTCCTCTGAGTTTTCGCGTTCTTCTCTGTGCGGACACACACCTCTAGTGAGTCTTTGAGGTGACAGCTGGCGTCTTCCTACCCGGGGTGGGGATCTATATACATTATGTGTCTCTGGGCTACGGTGATGCACAAAACGACGAGCTCTCCCATTTTGGATAGGAACGGGACCTTGCTTGCTCCCCTCAGTAGGAGAATGGGGTGGTACCAAGTGAACAATGCGTGACATTCTAGCCGACCCCCTCCTTGCTGTTGATTGAGGAATGACACTGTTTCAGGAGTTTCGTCGTTGAGTTGTCTGCCCGGAACAGGCCTAGGCGGCTGAGCTTAACTAGTCCATGGCACTGGAAGTGCCGAGCCGAACTGACGTATAAAGTCCTGCACCAGTGCATTTGTCACTAACACCTGTAGTTGTAGGCTCTGCATCTGCTCTTCCATGTTTAGGTGAGTTACCCAGGATGATGGGACATGGTGAGATAGTTGAGGGTTTTGTTCGCGCTGATCCCCCTCTCCCTGGGCAACTTGAGCATCAGGCCTATTTTGCTAGGGTCCTCGTGGAGGGGTCTCTATTGGGACATTCTCCTGCTCTGCCATTGGTGGTGAATGGGAATGTCCAAGTGGTAACTCGTGGGTAGATCTTACTCATGTTGTCGTAGAAGAAACGACCTTCTCACTCCTTAATTGCATTGGTCCAAGGTGACTTTTTGTAACTATTTCCCATAGATGATGCCAATCTGATGCAGTAAAAATTGATCGGATGATCTTCCCTGTAGTTCCTGGTGCTTTAACCGCCCTACACAGAAGAGATGACAGGGGAGAGTTGGGCTAACTCGACAGGGGACTCTTCGATGCCTAAGTCAGATCTTTCCACAACAGATGCTCAAAAGAGCTTTTCTAGTAAAAGAAGTGATCGATCCCCCATAATGGAGGCTTACCTTGGTATTTATAGGCTACTGATGGAGGGAGAATGGGAGATGATTGTGAAGAGTCCTGTATAGGCATAGAGTCCTTGAGGGGAGTGGCTCTGTGATTCTGGGAATATTCTGGGTCCTAAGGTATTCCATGAGAATATTCTCCTCTTATCTCGGAAATACCAACCGTGTGAGGGATAGATGTCTATGGTGATGTGTAGTGGATAGAGTCCTACCCCCGTGATCAGGGATCACATCCTTTAAATGTAGGAGTGGATGTGTGCACATTTCTGGGTGCCTTATTTGGCTGTGCTGAGCTGAGGTGATAGGTCGGCCGAGTCGAGGTGACTAGTTGGCATGAGAAGAAGCCGAGGTGGCTACTCTGCATGAGGAGAGGTCGAGGTGACTACTCGGCATGAGGAGAGGCTGAGGTGGCGGGTCAATCTTCTATTCAGGTTTGTATACACGCTTCAGCCGTGCTGAGGAAGGGGACATATTTTGCCTCATCACCTACTTTTTTTTTTTTTTTTTGTTAAGAGTCAGCAAAAAAGATATATTAAAATAAATATAGAATTACAAGCAAAAGAATGAGAGGAAATGAAAAACCATTGAATTGCCATCCACCTTCGGCATAGCCATCAGCAGAGAGACAATCCAATCAAAAGGAAAATTCTTATGTAAATCTATAATGTGGTCTCAATTGAGAGTCCCAATTAATATCATACTTAATAAATAATGGAATTGAGTTCCCGAAGTTTGACTGTCTTGTTTTTGCTGCATGCTTTGCTAACTTATCAGCCACTGCATTTCCTTCACGATAGCAGTGAGAAATATTCTAAGAAATTCCTTGCAAATATTGTTTGAAAAATCTCCATTTTTGCTACAAGATCCATGGCATTCTTTGGATTTTGATGCAATTGATTACTGTTTGAAAATTACATTCAATCCATAGATTTTTGATCCTCATTGACATAGCAGTTTGCAACCCAATAAAAAAGGCAGAAAATTCTGCTATGAAATTGCTTCTCACACCTTCATATGCTGCAAAACAATGCAAGAGGGTTCCATCACAGTTCCTGAACACGCCTCCAGCTCCCAAGCAGCCCGGATTATCCAGTGAACAACCATCGTTCAGCTTTATGTACTATCTAGGAAGAGGAGACCAA
Source organism: Macadamia integrifolia (assembly GCF_013358625.1). Taxonomy (NCBI): domain Eukaryota; kingdom Viridiplantae; phylum Streptophyta; class Magnoliopsida; order Proteales; family Proteaceae; genus Macadamia; species Macadamia integrifolia. The sequence continues at coordinate 1,973,977 of NC_056568.1, read as the reverse complement.
ATAACCATTGGCAATGCCTTGAATATTCTAAAATAAAACCTGCATTATTATACATTTTTATTGGAACCTCTCGTAGTGCGAAGAGTAGTCACACCAAAACTACAGCTTTGAGCTAAGCCATCAGCCAAAGTCAGCTCCATTCTCTTTATTATTTACATGATGAGTACTTGAAGAAGCGTCAACATAATCTTGCGCCGCTCTTGTGTGACGCCGAACTACAGAAATAAAAGGGTCATGTAATTCGCAATATTCTACTTCTGAATGAGATAGATCATGAAGCACAATAGCTGTTTAACCATTATCAAATGTAGACACTATGATGGGGGAGCCCTTCCTTGAAGTCCTTTAAGCATTACCATGATCATTAACATCTATTGGGGAAACTGGCAAAACCAGTTCAATCTCTGTGAAACCAAGAGAGTTGAAATCGTCATTGGGTTGAAAAATGCCCACCTATAATTGAGATGAATCAATATCCATTCCATGACCCATATCCACACCCAGTAGTACTTCAACATCTCCACACCGGCCATCAGCTAATGTGGCTGCCTCAACCATATCAATTTCATTAAGAGAAAGTGGAGATACTGACGTATCTTCCACTACCAGATTAGTTCCCAAATTTCCTACCGTATCTCTTGGGGATATAGATGGAAGACATTCAAAATTAGGGACCATAATAGGCGCATTAAAATTAATTCTTTCCAGATTGGGATCTGTAATCGAATCACCATCCAAATTTTTCTGAGCTAAGATCTGCTGAGTTAGATGCCGTGGCCTCTATGAAGGATGTTGTTCCTATTAATAACAATATATAGGATCTTGCCATACAATCATTGAATCACAAAATTAAACTATAAGGGTCGACGTATACCGTTCACCATCGACTGTGAAGAATTTACCGTCATTATATTCTTCCTGTATCTTTATTCCTGCAATCCCGATCACGAACACAATGGATCTTCTAGGTTTCTCCCACTAGCTCCCTTAATGCTCTCTTGGTGATGGAACAAATAATGAGATTAACATTAGGGTAGGAGGAGGACCTAGAGTCCTATTATATAAAGTTTTGCACCCTCCCATCAAGGTGTGCAAATAGGGTAAGACTCTATTCCCTAATTTGACGAGGAGTGGGTTTCCTATTTGGAATCTAATTCTATGAGATTAGTATCGGTCAATAACCTAATTGGTATATGGGATAATAATAGAGAATATTCTAGAGAATATTCTAGAGAATATTCTTACAATCTCCCACTTGAACCATATGACCACATAATTATAATCTCAAATATAATTTGGATTCTAACATTATACTGTAGTATTTGAAAGTAAACCCATCAACTTTATGTCATCACAATCATAATACCATATTTGAACAAAACTACTATTATGGATCATGGCGGTTATACATCATATAACGACATACTCCCTTCCATAGTCACAACACTAATAACTTCATCTAAACAGGTGCAAAAGTAGGGAATAGACTAGAAAAGTCTACAACTAAATGGTCCAACATAATATCTCACATATATTAAATAAAATGTGTACACACGATAATAAAGTGAGAAATATTCAGAAACAACAAATATCGTGATCATTTAAATAAATAAGTAAAAATGTCTAACATAATATGACCATTACATCAAACTTTATATAAACCCATGTCCATTACAAGATCTGTAAAGTGTTTAGGCGCTAATGTCTTGGTCATAGGATCAGCAATCATCAGACTTGTCTTGATGTGTGTAATAGAAACTTCTTGTTTCTGAACTGCTTCCTTCACAAAATTGTATTTTACTCTAATATGCTTCGCTCTACTTGAATGCTTATCATTCTTGGAGTAATATACGGCAGCAACATTGTCACAATACATTCTCAGCGGCTTCAAAATGGTGTCGACAACCCGAAGTCCTGAGATAAAGTTTCGTAACCAAATTGTCATAGATGTGGCCTCAAAACATGCCATAAACTCTGCATCCATAGTAGAAGTAGAGACACAAGTCTGTTTCTTGGACTTCCAAGCAATCGTCCCACTAGTAAGTAGAAAGATGTATCCTGATATAGATTTTCTACTATCGAGGCATCTTGCATAATCAGAGTCTGAATATCCAATCACTTCTAACCGATTAGATGCTCTGTAAGTAAGCATGTACTCCCTAGTCCCCTTTAAATACCTCATCACCTTCTTTGCTGCAACCCAATGATCCATGCCAGGATTACTCACATATCTGCCTAATATACCGACAACAAAACTAATGTCTGGACGGGTACAAGTGATTGCATACATAAGACTCCCTACTGCAGAAGAATAGGGAATATCCTTCATTTGTGATCTTTCCAGATCATTCTTTGGGCATTGATTTAGACTGAACTTATCTCCTTTGATAATAGGGGAAACACCTGATTTGCAATTCATCATGCCATATCTTTCCAAAACTGTATTAATATAGGTTTTCTATGATAGCCTAAGTATCCGACGAGATCTACCACGAAATATCTCAATGCTGATAACGAAAGAAGCTAAACCCATATGTTTCATTTCAAAGTTCTTAGAAAGAAAGGTCTTTGTATCACTCAACAAACCAAAATCATTACTAGCAAGTAAAATATCATCCACATATAAGACCAAAAATATAAACTTACTCCCACTAAGTTTCAAATATATACACCTATCAAAGGTGTTCTCAACAAATCCGAAGGAAACAATGATATGGTTAAATTTAATATACCACTGTCTGGAAGCTTGTTTAAGTCCGTATATGGATTTCTTAAGTTTGCACATTAAATTTTCTCTTCCTTGATCACTAAATCCCTCAGGTTGGTTTATGTAGACTTCCTCATCTAAATCCCCATTCAAGAATGCAGTTTTCACATCCATTTGGTGAAGCTCTAGATCATAATGAGCTACTAATGCCAATATGATTCTCAGAGAATCCTTCTTAGAGACAGGAGAGAAGGTTTCATGGTAATCAATGCCTTCTTTCTGAGTGAATCCCTTTGCAACTGGTCTAGCTTTATGTCTCTCAATATTACCCTTTGAGTCACATTTGGTTTTAAATACCCATTTACAACCAATCGCTTTAAAGCCCGTTGGTAATTGAACGAGATCCCAGACATCATTGTCACTCATGGACTTCATCTTATCTTTCATGGCATCTACCCATTTAAGAGAATCATTATCGTTTATGGCATGTGAAAAGGTTAATGGGCCATTCTTGATTCCAATATCAAACTCTGATTCTTGGAGATATACTATATAGTCATCAAGAATAGCAAACCTTCGAACCCTCTGAGATCTTCCTTGAATTTCCAGTTGAGAAACATTCATAGTATTATCAGTGGTAACTACATCATGGAGTGATACATCTTCAATAGTTTGTTGTTCCATAGGATCATTTTCAATAGTTACCTGTGGGACAACATCATCATGATGAATATGTACATCTTCTATAGTTTGTTGTTCTACTAGATCATTATGAACAGTCAACCGTGGAACAACAATGTTATCATGATGTACATAAGTTGGTAAAGAAATTTGATGTTCTTCAAATACCACATTACGTGGTTTCTCACTCCCACTAATGTTACCATCCTCTAAGAATCTAGCAGTTCGAGTTTCCACAATTCTAGTACTGTGTGTTGGTGCATAAAACCTGTAACCCTTTGACCACTGATAATAACCAATAAAGTAACAACTTATGGTTTTAGGGTCAAATTTTCTTTCATGTGGATTGTACAATTTAGCTTCAGCAGGACAGCCCCATACATGTAAATCCCCTAAACTAGGTTTCCTTCCATTCTATAACTTGTAAGGAGTTTTAGGAACTAACTTACTAGGAACCCGGTTCAAGATATACACAACTATTTTTAATGCTTCGCTCCACAAGAATTCAGGCAATGAGGAGTTGCTCATCATGCTATGTACCATATCTGTGATGGTACGATTACGTCTTTCTGCTGCCCCATTTTGTTCAGGTGTACCAGGAATTGTGTATTCGGGGATTATACCCTTCAACTTAAGAAATAGGGCAAATGGTCCTTCACTTTGCCCTATATCAGTATGTCTATCATAATATTCACCCCCTCTATTAGATCTCATAGTTTTAATATTTCTGTCTAACTTATTTTCGACTTCAGCACAGAACACTTCAAAAACATTTAAAGCATCAGATTTTTCTTTTAATAAGTAGACATAACAATATCGTGAGTAATCATCAATGAAGGTGATGAAATATTTTTCACCAGTTATACAAGGATCAAAATGGCCACAAATGTCAGTGTGTATCAATTCCAGAAGTGAATTGGTCCTTTTGGCAGCAACTTTATTTGTCTTAGATTGCTTACCTTTGATGCAATCTATACAAGTGGTGAAATCAGTGAAGTCTAGATTTGACAATATTTGATGCTTCACTAACCTCTCCATTCTAGGTCTAGAAATATGACCTAAACGTCTATGCTATAGGGATGAGGAATCATCATTGTTGGATTTACGCTTTGATCCAACATTCACATGCAGTGCAAGAATGGATTTAGAAAAATTAGAATCCAAATTAAGTTTATAAAGACTATCACATAAATATCCAGTGCAAACTAGATTGGTGTCTTTAAAAACGTTCACAACCTTATCACCAAAATTAAAACTTAAAACCTTCACAATCAAGTCTCGATAATGAAACTAAATTTCTAGAAATAGAAGAAACATAAAGAGTATCCATAAGGTCCAACTGGAATCCGGTGTCCAAAATGAGTCTATAAGTGCCGATGGATCGAACCTCAGACTCTTACCGGTTTTCCATGTAGACGATGCTCTCACTTTGATTTGGTTTCCGGGTTGTAAGAAAGCCCTGCATAGAATTAGAAATATGAACAGTTGCTCCTGAATCAATCCACCAAGTATTACAAGGAACATCAACAAGATTGGTTTGAAAACATACTAGGATAGAATCATTACCCTTCTTTTCGAACCAAGTCTTGCGTTTCTGACAGTCTTTCTGAAGGTGTCCTACTTTCTTACAGAAGAAACACTTCAACTTGTCAGTTTTATTTTCCTTGTCATCAGACTTTGGATTGGAGGCTTTCTTTGATGCATTGTTCTTTTTAAAATTTCCTCTCTTCCTTTTATTCTGGTTGGATACAAAATTGACCTCCTGGCCTCCCTCGTCATTCAATCTCCTTTCCTCTTGGATGCACATACTCTGAAGTTCATTCAGAGTCCACTTATCTTTATTTGTATTGTAGTGGATCTTGAATACTCCAAAACGAGGAGGAAGTGAAGTCAGAATGATTTGGACAAGGCAACCTTCATTCATTATCAATTCGAGGGGCTTTAGTTGTGCATAGATACTTACCATTTCAGAGATATGGTCCCCTATCCCATCAGTATCAGTATACTTCATTGTTACTAGTTTGGTCATCAAAGTCCTAGCCAAAGATTTATCAGTAGTAGCAAAACGATTCTCTACATTGATTAGGTATTCCTTTGCATTTTCAGAAGTTGGTATGGAGCTTTTGATAGTCTTGCTAATCGTCTTCTTGATATATAAAAGGCAAAGACGGTTGGAACGCTCCCACCAATTATGTAATGTAACCTCATCATCAGTGCTCTCATCAGTGAGAGCAGCAGGTTTCTCATTACGCAAGGCATAATCATGATCCATGGCAGCAAGGTAATAAATAAGTTCTTCATGCCAGTCATTAAAGTTTGATCCATTAAAAAATGACACGTTATTCGAAATAGGGATAGGTGTTGAACCTATGAATAAGAGTAAATAATACATGCATATCAATCATCATGCTTTGAGTTTCAGTAATATAATATTAAATTTTAGAAAAGCAACCTATTGCATCATTACAATCTATCCTGTGGGATTGAGATGGTAACATGCTAATGGTTCACTTTACATTAGATGGAAGACATCATTAGGGTAAAATATTTAAGTCATCAAAATGGTCAAATAAGATATATACCTGTGGATATTCCCATCCCATTTAACTGTTAAACTATCATATATAGATCAACGCAGTCAATCAAGAATGTGTACCTGCGGATATTCCCATTCTATCTTGACCGTTACATAACGATCATCATAAGACCCTAAAGTTTGAAATTTAAATTGAATGTGTGATACGATTATGTTTAAGGCCAACATATATAATTATTGTGATCAAGAAAAATGTGTACCTATGGATACTCCCATTCAACTTAATCACATAATCATTGATGCCCCAAACGCATTTAAAATTGAGAATTATACACTTTCAATTTAAAATTAACATAAATTGTCATCCAAGCATCATGGGTATTCTAGAATAATGCATAAAGACATAGACAACATCTATTTCTATCTATTTCTACCATAAAAGTATTCTAAAAACATAGAAATTCAGTTGGTAATATAGAGCATAAGTAGAAATAGATGTACAATCCATGAAATATGTACAAATTTAAGTAGAAAGTACAAAGAAACCATATCTATTATGATTAGAATCAGAAATAATATAAAGAGAAGATGGGCTTACATAATGGGTTTATTTCATTAAATCTCATAATATGGGCTTTCATAATGGGTTTAGTTTATTAAACCCCACATATAGGTTTATTTATTTATTTATTTTTATATAGTAGGGTGTCACAAACCTAAAACCCTAAATTACATTATACAAAATAAACCCTTGGGTAAAGTATAACAAATAAACCCTAATTTACAATTAGAGTTTAAATCTTTTCAATACTTGTGAGTCCCATACAAATAACATAAAGAAGATTTTGCAATTGTTCGTATAATATTGGTCATGAATCATATGGATTAATATCAAAATTAATACAATTCATCTCATTTAAGCCGATCCGATCAATCGGATCATACAAACATAATATGGGTCGAGTACTGTCCTAAACAGTAATCGGCACTGTTTATGAATAATGCCATGAACAGTATCGGCACTGTTCATGAATAGTGTTATAAACAGTAATCGGCACTGTTCATGAACAGTGCCGTGAACAGTAACCTAACCTCACCCACCTTCATTAACATAAAATTGGTAATTTACATGAACAGTACTAAATACCATTCATAAATAGTACTCTCTATGTGATTCAAGAACGTATTGGCATAACCATACAGCTCTGATACCACTTGAAGGATGTTGTTCCTATTAATAACAACAGATAGGATCTTGCCATACAATCATTAAATCACAAAATTAAACTATAAGGGTCGACGCATACCGTTCACCATCGACTGTGAAGAATTTACCGTCATTATATTCTTCCTGTATCTTTATTCCTGCAATCCCGATCACAAACACAATGGATCTTCTAGGTTTCTCCCACTAGCTCCCTTAATGCTCTCTTGGTGATGAAACAAATAATGAGATTAACGTTAGGGTAGGAGGGGGACCTAGAGTCCTATTATATAAAGTTTTGCACCCTCCCATCAAGGTGTGCAAATAGGGTAGGACTCTATTTCCTAATTTGACGAGGAGTGGGTTTCCTATTTGTAATCTAATTCTATGAGATTAGTATCGGTCAATAACCTAATTGGTATATGGGACAATAATAGAGAATATTCTTACACTCCAAACCTATCGGTGGCGAGGAATTACAGGCCGCTCTTAGACATATGAAGCGCCTCAAATTTCAGGCTCCTTTCCTTTCTCACAAGCAGCAACCTTGCAAACATCCGCCCCATGGCCGTAGTGGCAACAAGAGTTGCATCGAACCGGCGGATTTTCAAACTCAACCACTTGTTCAAAAACATATGATTCATTAGAATCAACCTGTTCTCTTTCCACAAAAACTTCTTCCACTCTCGGCAAAGTGTCATCAATGTCCACGCAGACTCGAGCAAAGTGACCAAAATAAGAATCCTGAGTTCTCCGATCAATGGCAATAGGCATCCCCACCTCCTTAGCTATTGATAATAAAATCTCCTCATGCCAATACTCTTACGGTAGTCCTGGAAACCTTACCCATGTCAGTCTATTAATTATATTTTGATCATTAGCCTGAAAACGAAGAAGTTGGCCTTCAACTCTGACTAGGCCACTCTTCCAAGCAAGAGTCATATCAGCCTCAGACTTAAATCGAAAAGATACAAATCCTTTTCCAAGAGATTTGAGAGAAACCTCTTACTTTAGAGTCCATACCATCTTCACAAAAGTTCACAGAGTGCCCATCGATATCGCCCTAAAGTTGACCTGACCAGGCAGAGCATAACGATGCCTTTCTAATTGTTTGACATATGTTGCTTGCGGAATCTTGATGTGCATTAAGTTCCCATCCTTAATTGGGGATGGAAGGTTATCCACCATTGGAAGCCCTGACCTTCCAACAGCCTCAGCAAAGGATTGAGGAAGACTGCTACTTCCTGGCTCAACAGACCTATCATGCCTGGCCACATTCAAAGCGCCCTGATCCACCCTAAAATCAACATTCTCTTCAATCTCAATTGATACTACTAGTGGGAGACAAAACCTTCTGGGGATAAGGTAAGATTCACTGATAAGAAAGGGGTCACCCACCCATTGATGAAGATCACCGTCTCCCTCCAAGCCTCTCGAATCCGCATCGCCAAACACTGAAAAACCTCCTTGAGGAGGCCTAGTTGCCTTTGCTTCTCCTCTCATTCGTCTCTGAAAAACACCGATAAAAAACCTAAATCCTTTGAAATCCCTAATTCGGGTGAATACTAGAAATTCCTACTTCATCTTCTCTAGAAGAAGGGATTTCACTCTGTCACTACAGGAACTTAATAGAGTGCTAATAAGCTATTGTGGAAGGTGAACTTCGCAATTGAAGAGCTAAGTCCACTTTGAGGTTTTGTCATAGCGAAAGTAAGGTAACCATCTACAACCCTCTATTAATGGTTATTTGAATAGCTAACCTTACCGAAAGACAATCCGAATCAATTCCGTGGATACCGCACCTTCAGTGGAATCAGAGACTTCTTACTAGTGGGGAGGCCTTCAATTTAATTTAATGATATTATGCATTTGATCCATTAATTTTAGTTTAAAAAAAAAAAAACAAACAAACAAACAAACAAAGTTATTTGTTCATAGTAGTGTATTATTCACAGAATATTAAACATTTTATGGTTATCATTTATTTCAATAAAAAAATATATATTTTTTAACTAATAAGACAAAGTATTAAACTTTTTTTTTTATTTGTCTATTCATTATTTTTTGTTATTTATTTATTTATTTTTATTTAATAGTTTTCATGAAAATCAGTATGTAGTGTTGGCTGAGGTGGAAGGTCTCATGGTGGATCTGATGCATGCTCGTGAGCTAGGAATAAACTGCTTGTGGGTGGAGACTGATTCTAGTCCAGTCACGACCTCCTTCCAGCAAAAGGAAATCCCGTTGTTTGCCTTACAGAGATGGATTTTTCTTCAGCCTTACTTGGAGGGAATTTCATGGAAAATAACTCATAATTTTAGGGAGGCAAACTCGATTGCCGATTACCTGGCTAGAGATGCAGCAAGGATAGGGATCTCGGGCTCAAATATTGAGTTCCCTGACTATGTAAAGGAGCTGATCAGACGAGACACTGGCGGGAGACCTAATTATAGATTTGGTTAGTGCTTCCCCCTCCCTTACTGATGGCAATGCCGAAGGTGGGGGTCCGGGTAGTGAGTTTTGTTTGAGTTTTCCTCTTTATATAATGCTGTTTTCATTTTTCTCTTCCTATTTTTAATATAATGCATTTCTAGCCAAAAAAAAAAACATGCAGTGTTGGCTTTCGGCCTCAAGAGCCGCAAGGCCGCACCCACTCAGCGCTGCAGCTACCTTGGCCAGATGCGGCCTGCCTTGGTTGGGTAGATGAGTTCATGAGAAAGAAGGTAAAGGGAGTAGTACGGTTTTTTTTTAACTGAAATTACCTTGCTGACGCTATATCTTTAGTTATGGGTTTTAATGGATTTTAAGAGCCCAAATAGGCTTGATATTTTTTGAAGTCCGAATGGGCTTCTACTATGGGCCTAATATAATTTAACTTAATGATTTTAAGTTTCAGAGCCCAAATGGGCCTAATATATTTTAAAGTCCGAATAAGCTCAAGTATATAAGGAGTTATATTCTACCAAAATAGGCTTTTTCTGTTATGGGCCTAGCATGCTAATTTTAAATTTCTGCCCAAATTAGCTTATAACTCAAGTGTTGGGTACTAGTTTTGGAAATCAGTACCCCATTTGTGCTAATAATCATATTTGTATGAGTACTTGGGTTTTCTTCTACAAAAAAAAAAAAAAAAAAAAAAAAAAAAAAAAAAAAAAGGATTACTTAGGTTTTTAGAAACCCTTGTGAGGGCTTAAAAATTTTAAATTATATTTAATATTGTGATAATATTGTTGGACATGAATATTGTACATCAAATGAATACCTGTCATATGATGACATGAATTTTTACTAAATGTTAGTAAATTTTTATGTGATTTTTATAATTTTTATTTTTCCATATTATTGGAATAAAATTGAAAGGATCAAATACATGATATGTTTGATGGTTATGACATTGTTAGTAGTTATAGTATTTATAAATGAACCATGTGGATGGCATTTGATAGGATGGCATAATGTGATATGTATGATGTAGTTTTTTCTCCCCTATCCCTTTAATGGTTGTATCCCCTCAGGCAACCCAATTGGTGGGTTGGTTTCCCAATTTTATGTTAAATAGCATGTACTGTAATTAGGATTTTCTTTTTTATTTGATTGAGAGAGCAATGTAGACGGTAATGCTTTGAAGGAGGCAATGGGAGATGTCGATCGATTGCAGAAAACGATGGAGATTTTTTTTTTATTACCTTTGTAGTGATTACATAGGTTGTAATTGAAATTAAATTAATCACATAATTGCTTAAGTTCAGTGAGAGTAGCTAATGAGGCTATGCTGCTCCTATTCATCTTGGAACAAAATGACTTGCATATTATGTAAAGTCAATTTGACTTCAGATGCCATCCCATAACCACTAAGGCTTTATTTTTCATATCATGTGGATGAATGATTTAATTTTTCTCAGCATGTGATGTATGTTAATATATTATTTGTTGAGTTATTTAAATAGATGAGCATTCTCGTTTCTTAAACCTAAAAGCAAGTGTGGTATAGAAAACCCTAACTGGTGTGATTTTCATGGCCTCCCTTAGTTGGTAGATGTAAAGGTCACATTGATCTATTTTTGTAGATGCTGATAGGATAATGCTTGAGTAGTTCTCTGAGATCGTCTTCATTTATCTCATATGTGATAAGTAAAGAACATTGTCAATGGGAGATATACTATGATAGTAGACATTAGCGCATTGATGAACACATTGATGTGTGAAATCTAGGGTAGTAAAACATGCATTTTATATATTTAGAATGGAGCTACCTTGGGTTTTATTTTCTTTTTGCAGATTTTATATTTTCAAGGTCTTAAGGACTATCGGGCGCTATATCTCTAATTTTACACTTAAAGAGGTCATATTTCTTTTTATGGTTGCAAAGAGGATGAAATTCTGAGCAACTTGAACGTGTTTAATTAAAAATACACATTCGTTTGGTCAATCGTATAAGTGATTGTTCTTTTCGAGCTAGAAAAAGAATAATAGATCAGAACGTAACCGAGATGCAGAACCATCCCGTCTGCAATTGTCCCAGGGGTACAAGGAATATTCTAAATGCCAACAAAGATTGATGGACCACATCCTTAAGTGATTGAAGATTTATTTTTAGTGACAACTACCTAACGTAGTTGGTGAGTTATGGTGTGCAAAATCCCATCTTTATTAGGAGGTTTCAAGTTCGAACCTCTTGGCTACCATTTTTTGGAGATTTGTTCTGAAAGATTTTCTCTCTCCTACTCATCACTTAAAGCAAGGAGGTCAGCCAAGAGGGTTGTGCGCGAGTTGAATAGAAAAAAATAGAAAAAAAAAAAAGAAAAGGGAAAGACAAGGGCATGGATGAAATTTTCCATTAAAATAGAATATTATCTAAATCCAAGCAAGAAAAATCGACCAAGGGGGGTTTCTTGCACAAGAAGAGAGAGAAAAATAAAAAAAGGGAGAAAAAAATAGGAAAAAAAGTCAAGAAAAATCGTGGGAGATTTTCTCTCCACACGTTTTCCCTCTTTCTCTCCTCTCTCTTCCACCTCATCAATAAGATAAAAAAAACAATCATTTTTTTTTAAGAAGCTAAAATCATTATCTTCCCTCCCCCATTTTCTATATAATAGAATCAACACAAGGAGGAGAGACACTTCATTCTTCTTCTAGGGTTTTTTTTTTTTTTTTGCTCTCTCTCTCTCTCTCACTCTCTTTAGTTTTAGTTCTTCTTTGTTTTGCTTTAGTCACTTTTGTAATAGCTTTTTGTTTCAATTAATGCAATCACTCTTTTATTTTTATTCAGTCTTTTATGTTTATGACTTATGCAATTGAGTTTTAATTTTTAAGTTATAGTTCTAAGCTTAGATCTAGGTGACAAAATCACGAGCTATGGAGCATCTCTTTTTTTCAAGTTCAGTTTTTTTTTTCAAGATTTGTTTTCTCTAGGCATAGAAATTTTGGATTTGGTTCATTTCAGATCTGGTTTTTAGGGTTGGCAATATCTCAAATCACCCAAGCTTTCAAGTCCAAGCATTGATTCAGGTAGGTAGGCTTCTTCAATAGTCTTCTCTCCCCCCTCTCATTCCCTCTTCTGACTACTCTTTCTTTCTTAATTTAGGATTTTAATTTCAGTCATTACATTATTGCTATCATTTTTTCCCAAGGTTCAAGGCTAGTGTATGTGTTGACTTTGCCACTCCTAGCCATAGAACCATCATTTTATTGTTTTTATTTTAATTGTCGTTCTCTAAAGCCAAGTAGAGTAACCCTTGTAAGAGTGACTCTCTGGTCAAGTAGGGAAGCTCATATTATGATGCATCCCTCGGGCTAAGTAGAGAAACCTACTTGTGAGCCTCTCTCTAGCTTTATCCCCTTTTTTTTACTTTATTTTTATTTCAACATTTTTTTTCTTCATTGCTTTTTAATTGCGTGGGTTGTTTATTTTCAGTTATTTATTTATTTAATTTTAATTGCATGGCTTACGTATTTAAATTCTTAGATGATGAATGGTTAGGATGTTAGTTTAGATACATATGCTTAGGACGGTAGTTAGAATTATATCACAACCATTAATCGGTTCACTTTCGTATTATTAAAAGAAGCCAAAAATAAAGTACTTGCTCTCCTTGTATTCGACCCATAGCTACACTGATCCGTACGCTTGCGATTACATTTTAATTCCTAATACTCATGATGCTATGATTCACTTTAAGACAAAGGGTATATACACTTGACTTGAGTGTATGTTAGCCGATAGGAATGGATATGACACTCAAGTGGCCAAAAATATTGAAAGTCTTCTAGATGGACAGAATAGTCCACTCAACCAACATGTATATGATGAACTCCAATAAGCTAAGTCATTGCATAAGGGTTGAGACATTTCTAATCACATCTCATAGCTAAAGGGAAGCTTAAGGTGTGGGTAATCGTTGTATTTAGACATGTCCCTTTTTTTCAACAATAATCATCATGCTAATTTTTCTTGTACATTATGTAGATATTCAATATTTCAAACCAAATGAACTAGGCTACGCTCACTAAAGATCATATCCTGACTGGACCTTACTATGTTGACTGGAGGAGGAACATTTAATTGCTCATAATTGCAGAAGGTATAATGCTTGTCATAGAAGACGAAGAACCTTCATTCCCTGACACTATGAGTGATGAAGAGAAAGCAACCTATGAATTGGTTTGACAAAATAATTCTAAGGCTAAGGTCTTTGTTTTGAATTCAATAGACAAGACCATTGGGGATTCTGTAAAGGATCTATGTTTAGCTAAAGACATGTTGGAGGAGTTAAATGACCTATATGGTAGGCAAAACAGACATGCACATCATCAGCTTGTTATTCTCCTCCACAACACTAAGGTGACTCCAGGGATTCTAGTTATCGACCATGTGATGAAATTATAAAATTTATTCCAAGAACTAGAAGCCCTGGGGACATCTTTTAAGCTAAACTATAAAACTGATATCATACTCTACTTACTGCCTCAGGAAATCTATGAATCTTTTCTTTGTAATTATAATATGAATAAAATATCCATAGAACTTCCAGAGCTAGGCAACATGTTGCAAGAATTGGAGGTGACATAAGAAACAAAATATTGAGGTCTTTTCTACTGAAAATAAGCACTCTTCCTCTAACCCAAAAGGTAAGAAGATCTCTAACCCAAAAGATAAGAAGAAGAAGAAGACTAATAAGGGTAAGACCCTTAAGGTGGCTAGTAACGGAGTGGAGAAGGGCCATAAACCTGAGAAATGACCTTATTTTATTGTAAAAAGGATGGACATTAAAAGAGAAATTGTCACAAATACCTGGCAACTCTGACGAAAAAGCCAAAAGAAGGTATATCTGAAACCTATGTCCTTTATGAGTCTAATTTGTTAGAAGAACCATCTAATACATTGTTGGTTGACTCTAGTTCGACCACACATATTTGTAATATGTTACAGAGATTCAGGATGATAAGAAGACTCAACAAGGATGAGGTTCATCTCAAGATGGGAACTAGAGCTGAAGCCACAGCAGAGGTCGTAGGATAATTTAGTTTACATTTTGAAAGAACATTTTTAATTTTAAAATATTATTTTTTTATTCGTTCCTTTGGAAGGAATATTGTTTTTGTTTCTAAATTGGTTGTTGATAGATATTCATTTCAATTTAAAATTAAACTATCTATTCATTTGAATGGCTTATTTATTACAGTTGGTTGCTTAGAGAATGATTTGTATTTCTTAAAACTTGTTTTAGATGCAAATGAATTTTCAAATGTAACTTAAAATGGAAAATCAGGTCTAGAAAATATCACTTATCTTTGGCACCTTAGATTAGGTCATATTAGAGTAGATAGAATTAACAGGTTGGTCAAGGATGAGCCTTTGAAAAATTTAAAGGTAGAACCTTACCAAACTTGAGAATCCTGTCTATAAGGAAAAATGACCAAGAAACCCTTTTCATCTAAGGGTAAGATGGCTGAGGATTTATTGAAGTTAATACACTTTGATGTGATAAATGTTCAAAAGAGTATAGTTATGATTATTTTGTAACTTTTACTGATGACTACTCTCGATATGGGTACATTTACGTAATGCATTGAGAATCAGAAACCTTTGAAAGGTTCAAGGAGTTTTGAG
Source organism: Macadamia integrifolia (assembly GCF_013358625.1). Classification (NCBI taxonomy): domain Eukaryota; kingdom Viridiplantae; phylum Streptophyta; class Magnoliopsida; order Proteales; family Proteaceae; genus Macadamia; species Macadamia integrifolia. The sequence continues at coordinate 1,958,739 of NC_056568.1, read as the reverse complement.
TTGAGGTAGAAAAGCAATTAGGTAAGTGCATCAAGACCCTTCGATCAGATCAAGGAGGAAAGTACTCATCAGATGAGTTAAGGGATTATTTAAAGGAAGTTGGGTTTTTTTTCTAAATTGATAGCCCCAGGGACACCTCAACAGTATGGTGTAGCAGAGAGATGAAATCAAACCCTATTAGATATGGTTCAGTCTATGCACAATTACTCAAAATTACATGTATCATTTTGGGATTTTACCATGGAGACCGCCATCTATATTTTGAATAGGATTCTAACAAAATCCGTCCCTAAACACCCTTTGAGTTGTATGGACGAAACCCTAGCCTACAACATATTAGGGTTTGGCATTGCATTGCACATGTAAGAGAGCAATAAATAGATAAGTTGGAATCCCAAACAAATAGATGCTACTTCCTAGGATACCCTAAAATAACCATTGGTTATTACTTATATGACCCTATTGATCAAAAGGTTTTAGTTAGTAAACATGCGAGGTTCGTTGAAGAGGATTTGGTCACTTGTAGATCGGATCCAGTGGTCATAAAAGAAATATCTAATGACCAAGAACCTTTTGACCCTATTGTACCTCCTACTGACATACCCAATGAAGTGAATCAACCTCAAGAGCCTTGATGGAGTGGGAGGTCCATTAGGCCTCCAACTCGCTTGACACTTCTCAATGAAGATAATCAAAAGGTGGAAGAGTTCTTACATGGTTTCTGACACTTCCAAGTCAGACCCATTTTTCTACAAAAGGCTTTAAAGGATATTGATTTTTTTAATGGATGGAAGCCATGCGCTCTATGTAGAGCCCTACTCTTTAAACCTGATTTATTGATCGGTTTATTCGGTTTGGTCTTACAAGGTCCAAATCGGAGAAGGTCGATGCTGGTACCCTATGGTACATGACAACAAGGGTGACATCAAAAGCAGGGTGGTCGGACAAGATTGGGCAAGTACCCGAAGTGATTTGCATGCCTAAGTCGTGCCCTTGCTCATATCACAAGGCCATGTACGAATATGAAAGGTATGTTATCATATTTGAATAATAAGAACTTAGTCCACAACATGTGGTGAGAGTAAGATACGCGTAAGATTACACTTTCCCCAAAAATACAGCAAGGTTGGATTTGTTTTGGCCAACTAGTGGGTATCACTGGTAGGTGCGAGACCCACCAGTGTGACCCACCTATATGGGTAATGTGGATCCTAGCACACCCAACTTGGGTAAGCACGTGTATTTTGACCTCCTCTCATGATTTAATACGCTTTGGTTCATAAAGGGGAAAAACCAAATAGTCCCTAGTAGATATTTATAACACCAGGGTAAAAATAACATTTACTCTCTCTCTCTCTCTCTCTCTCTCTCTCTCTCCCATTTATGATTTCAGCCAAGGTTTGGTGAGAGGAGTAAAGAAGAGGGAGAAAAGAGGAAGAAGGAGAAGAAGAGTAGGAAGAAGGCTTCCCCCTTGATTTCCGAAGCCGCACCTTACCTTTTTGTCACCGAAATAGTGACTGGTGTCTTGAGATCTACGTTTCGAGGTAAGTAACACCCTAAACCGTTGAAATGTGATGAAACCCTCTTATGTATGGTCAAATCAAGGTAATAATGGAACCCTTGTGTGATTTCCTTAAAGGATTTAAGAAGGGAAACAAAGATTTAGAAGTTATTGGGGTAACATTTTGAGTTGGAAAGAGGATCCCAAGTTTTGGGGTTTTTCAAACTAAGGTATGATTTCTTTCCCCAAATTTTGATGATGACTTAGATCAATGGAATAATCAAGTATATGAGGCTTAGAATGTGTGATAAATGAAGTGGGAACCACCCTATTGGGCTCCCAAGAGGTGGAATGAAGAAAGGAAGGAAAACAATAAAACCTACGGGATACCGACGGGTAGCATCGGTAGGTCGTCAGACCTATAAGTGTGACCCCCCAATCTTACCTGGGCTCCTGGCCCAACCAACGGGTAGGACCGGTGGGTACCACACCCACCGATGTGACCCACTGGTCTCTTCTAGCCCAACTGGCGAGTAAGACTGAATAGTGCTTGACCCGCCAGTGTGAACCCACCAGTCTCACCAGTGCCTTTAGGCCTACCGATGGGTACTCGACCCACCGGTTCCCTCCAAACCTACTAGTGGGTGTTAGACCCACTAGTATGACCCGTCAGTTTGTGTCTGTGTGTTGTCTGTCTAGGCAGTCTGCACAGGTGGGTTCACCTACCCACCTGTATGACCCACCTGTATCCCAAATGAGCTCTGATGGAACTCAAACTCATTGACAACCTTCTCCACCTACCTAAAAACCCTGGAAATTTATAGTCCCGAATTGGATCCATTCTAAACTCCTTATCTGTGCTAGGTTTCAAAAAACTCATCTTCCTACGTCGGATCTTACCCGTGCCGTGTGCATATACTATTGTCTGAAAATAGGTAAGTGGGGAGAGGACTTTGATCTTATTTTCAGAGTTTTTTTGGCATCCTATTGTAGACATCCAATTTTATCAACCACCTCCGGCCATAATGAAATGCGGATCTTGGATGCGACTTTCGACTTCTAATCAACAGAGATGATGATTGACTAAGAAAATCTAAAAACATTCCCCACCTACCTAAAAACCCTGGAAATCCCACGCGGGAGAGAAGAGGGTCCAAATTTGACTTTTTATATATGAAGAAATCTGGTCAAGATGACCATACAAATGGATAGTGCTCAAAAACACGATTCCGATGATATATAGCATGTCAAAATGGGACCGTCGGATCTCCCACAATCGTCCCTAGAAAATCATATTTTTTTCCAGCCAGCCAGCTAGCAGCACAGCCCTACGCATAGTATGTGCACATACATAGGCCAGCTTGTGCCCGCACTCAGGCCAGTCAGCACCCAGCCACAGGCTAGCCTATGCGCAGCCGTGGGCTAGCCTATGTGCAGCAGCAGGCTAGCCTGCGTGCATGCCCCGTGCACCTTGCCAGCCACTGTGCCCCCTCTGCTAGTCTCTCATATGCTTTCATACATGCCCCGTGCACCTCGATCCAGCCTCGTGTGCGACGTCAACGGCCAGGATTTGCATTCCATTGGCCCAATGGGTGAAGAAATTTCCTCTTCACCCATTTTCGCGTATGCACTACTCCACTGGTGTACCCTACGCCGCAACCTCCTATTGGTCCAAAAACCACTTTTTACCCATTGGCTAAAAATTCTCTCCTCCCGTTTGTCCACAAACCCACTTTTTACCCATTGGCTAAAATATTCTCTCTCCCCCCATTTGTCTAAAAACCCCTTTTTACCCATTCTCTCTCCTCCCTGTTGACCTGAAAATCCTATAATACCCCCTCTAGATTTTACAGACCAAGAATACAACCCCACAACCACCCTTAGGAAGTGAAGCTCTACCCTCTCTCCTCATTCCCTCCCCCTTTGAGTTTCTTCGGGTCTTTGGAGCGATCTTTGTCAAGATCCAAAATTTTGTTCGGATCTTTGAAGTGTTCTTTGGGACTTTGAAGATCTTCAATCCAAGTTCGTAGTTCAATCCATTTTTTCCAAAAAATAGTATGTTTTTAGCCTCCCCCCTTTGAGTGTTCTTGATCTTTACCAGAAATAGAAATCCCTCCCCCCTTGAGGTTCTTCAGGTCTACGAAGAGATCTTTATCAAGATCCGGAGTTTTGCTTGATTATTCAAAGGGTTCTTCAGGGCTTTAGGGATCTTCAATCCATTTTTAGGTCAATCCATTTTTCTCAGAAAGCCTTCCCTAGCCGAAGCTCTGTCCGAGTGCCCTTGGAATCTTTTTCAAAATAGCCATTTCCAACAGAAGCTTTGCTAAATTGCCACCTCAGCCTAGCCCTCCCCTAGCCTATCCCCCAGTGGAAGCTCTGCCGAAGTGCCACCTTAGCCTAGCCCTCCCCAAGCCTATTCCAAGTGGAAGCTCTACTGAATTGCTACCTCAGCCTAGCCCTCCCATAGCCTATCTCCAGCGAAAGTTTTGTCAGACTGCCACCTCATCCTAAGCCTGAAAATAACCTTCGTTAGCTGAAGCCTTGTCTGAATCCAAATCCAAAAATAGCTTTCCCTTGCCGAAGCCCTATCCAAGTCCAAATCTGAAAGTAACCGTTCGTAGCCGAAACTCTACCCGAATATCATCACAATCAAAATCTCTCAAGAAAGGAACTTGGAGGTCAAGACCATCTTCCCCTGAGCCAAGAGAACCCGAAAGATAGTATGAGCCGGTACTAATGAGGGGCCCACCCCTCTTGACCCGAAACAGGGGTTAAGTTCAGGTACAATTTCTCTACCAAATTGTCATCATGCAAACTTTATATAAACCTTGTTTTAGTGTATATAGTAATTTAAATTTAGTCAATGTATATATGTGTGATAACTTAACCATGTATGTGGAATAGAAATAATTATGAAAAATATTTGTTCTCAAGCATCTAATAGGAAGACTGGTTGAAACGATAGATTAGGTTCCTAACACCTTCCCAATTCTACAACCTGACACTTACCCTATATCTTTGGACCAGACCAATTATCGGGCCCTTTTCTCAGGAATCGGGCCCTCCCCAAGGTCCTAGGCCTATAACCCTAGGTGGTGACTCCAAACCCTTTTATATGATCCTGATCCCCCTATTGGACCATCATCAAACCCCCGTCTAAAATGATGAACTTTACACTCTTACAAAATAGACCTCCACGTATCTCCAAGCGGTGATACGATGGTGTGGGGCCCACAAGTAAAGCACACATGACACACCCCTCCCTCATGAAAGAGAAGGAGAGGAGAGAGGACGGAATGGATGCAAGTCCTTTTGCCCCCAAAAGGGAAAGAGAGACATCTCATCATTCTCCAACCACTATCCTCATAGTGGCGACTCCACTGGGGAATAAATGTCAAGCTTCCGATACTAGATGCTACCTTTAAATACAAGAACATTTTTCACCACTTTTGTTTGAAAACATGTTTAGCTAACCCCATGTTTGTAATTGTATTCGCTAACTGCATCATGCATCGTGCTCGAAGTGAAATCATTTGGTGAGGGACTCCCTATCATGCCTGTACCCTCGGGGAGGTCAGCGCATGTCATGGAGAGTACTCTGAGAACAAATGATACCCGCTTCTTATACAAGGGTGTGGAGTATTATTAAATGATGATGATGTTCATAAATGTGTCAGCACCCTCGGGGAGGTCCGTGCACACCATGACGTTCTGAGATCGAATAATGATATTCCCGCATTACACTTTAGCACACAATCACTCACGGTTCCACCACCCCGTGTCCAGTTGCTTAACCTCGTGTGTAGTCACCAGTAATGGGCAATGAAGTCACCCCCTTGATCTCGTACCTACGGGTATATCAAAAGGATCATGTACCTTGTGTATATAGATCCTGTCAAGAAAGCCTTATCGGTCCTATTGCATTCACTGCATACTTGCATTATGTAGAAAATAGATGAAGAAGCTAGGAGCGCCACAAGCTAACTATAGAACTTGTTTGTGGTCTTAAAAAGGAATGTTCCTACATTATATTCCCATCATAAAGAATTTCTTTCCTAAGTGGGTTTCAGATAAAAGGTGTCCCTCCTCCTTAGAAAAAAATATCCAAATACGTGACTCAGGGGCAATCCCGTTAGAGTCACGTAAAGTCCCGAGAAGTCCCGAGAAGTCCCGAGAACATCAGGAGGAAGGACACCTAGTGGGAAAAGAGCAAGGAAAGCATGACTTTATTACATGGAATGTCTTATGGGAATATTCTTGATAAGCCATTTGTATGAATCTCCCGCTATGACATTGAGTGGACTGGGGCATCAAACCCTATCCACCCCTATCATTAAGCGGACTAACTTTGGATGGATCATTGATTGTTAATCTAGTGAATGTGTGAATAAGGGATTGAGAATTCAAGAATCCTAAAATAAATCATTTTTGGTTTAGGCACAATTCCACACCTCAAGTATACTCCATGGCTCCTTTGGACACTTCAGGGTAATTGGTTGACTCTCCTAGGTCCAGTATCACCTCCATCATCTCCTCAAGATTGCATATTGCCAAGTGATTACTACCTAGTTAGTATGGATCCACACGACTCTCTGAATCACCCAAATAGGTATGGGTCCATCCCGTGGAGACCTTACAGACAGAAATGGCTGAAGTCAAGAGAGGGATAGCTCAGATATTGCAGACACTTTAGAACCCTCCCAGAGCTGATCCCAGGACTGAGCTAGCACCAATCACGGGAGATTTGGAATATAATGGAGCTACAAGTTATCGTGGGAACTCTTCCTGAGTTGAATCAAGAGAACCAGAGCAAGTTAGACCAACCGGTCAAAGAGGATCTTCACCTACCCATCCAAATGGTTAAGGAGGGACCTACTCCAGGGTCCCTCCTCCTAGGGTAGTGATAGAAGATAAGGAAGAGGAATTTACGGTGCACATCTAAATGGAACCTCCAGAAATGGAGAGAGAAAGAAAAGTTAGGGAGCAATTAGAAAAATTAAAAAATATGCTCCGAGCAGGGAAAAGTTTGAAAAGCCAAATAATGATTTCAGATGAAATGAGTTTCTTTTCCGAGGTAGGATTCTTGAGAAATTCAAGTGGCAGACTGACAGGTTTGATGGGTTAGGAGATCCCAAAGCTCATCTCAAAGTCTTCCTTAGCATCGCCAAGTCGTGGTAACTTGTAGATAACCAAATGGGGCAAGCCTTTATGTTAACCATATCGGCACCACGCAATACTCCTACAATACCGAGGTGGATGTGTAATGTCGGAAGCTTGAGACATTGAGACAGTAGCCTAGGGAAGGATTCACTACCTTCTTGATGAGGTTTAGGGATAAGGCAACTAAGATGGTAGATCGGCATTCCAAAGCAGAGCGAGTGGAAATGTTGATATAGAACTTGTCAAAGCCTTACTATGATGTCCTCTACTATCAACATTTACAAACTTTTGATGCCCTAATAGCCATAGGTACATGTGTGGAAAATAGAATTCTAAAGGAAGCTTAGTATCAAGGATCTTCCCAAGATGCAGGAAAGAACACCCGAGTCGGACGTGGAAAGGGTCATGAAACTAATGTGGTGAGTGCAGTTCAGCAGTCAGGCTCACCAGCCATTTCTTCACAGCCATTTGTAATACGAGCAGATGCACCCTCTTAGAAGGCCCCTCATCCAAGAAGGCAGTTTTCTGATTTGGGAATGCCCATGATAGTAGTATATGAGAAGTTAAAGAAACAAGGATTGCTAGGGACAGTGGCTCCAAGAGTGATCAGCAACCCTCCTCTAGCTTAGTATAGGGGATCATGAATATTATGCTTACCACACTCAGAAGGGGCAAAAACTGAAAGTTGCTTGGGTTTGTAACATGCAATTGAGGACTTGGTAGACAATGGAACCATTGAGGTCAAGGTGAAGCAACCTCCCAATATTCATACCAACCCACTCCCCGATCATATGAACAATCTAGAGGACGAAGCCACAGAGAGTGACCCCACTCAACTCATTGTACCCAGAGCTCAGAAGAATCATATGAATGCCGACACTTATAGGATCATGAATTAAAGGGCCAGAGCCATAAGGGCCCCCAAAAGAAGAGAATCATCAGAAGAAGAATCAAAAGATCGGACTCCTGCCATTCATCATTCCTCATCAATAGAAGAATCCACTGTACTATATTACCAACCTCCACCATACTGCCCACCTTCATCATATTATTAGCCTTCGCCATATCATCAATCTTCCCCCTACCATCAAAGAGAAGGAGTTTCCTCATCCTATCACCCCCAATCTTTATATCTTACCTCTCATATTACATCATCTTACATCATGTTCATACCATCATACTTATCCCATTCTCAAGTTTTGGTATATAACTCAAAAGAAGGATGGATGGACGTGTATGATTAGAAGGATATGCTTGCACTACCAGACTCCCCAAAGGTGACTTCAACAACAGGGTCAATCAATGCATTAGGGGAAGACCAGGAGGGTGATCCCACTTCTCTAATTCAATCCACTATATCTTCAGAGGACAATCTAGAGGTAATCAAAGAGATTACAGATGATCTTTTCAGAGCAACAACCGTATTGGCCATAGGGGAACAGATCAAAGAGCACACCTCCCTAACCAATATAGGGAGTGATGCAGAGGATGATGAATCAGGTCTGATCCAACTTTGAACCAGTGATGTTAAGTCTAACCCTATGGAAATATGTCAATCTATATGCTCTGAATACTACGAGCATTTGGATGTAGGAGAATTAGATGGTCAAGAGGAATCTAATGGAGAACCAAGTAAGGAAAAAATCAGGGAAAAAGAGGATGGTGACGACGATGATGAGGATGAGAATGATGGAGATGACTTTGATTCTCAAAAGGATGATGAGTATCCAGACTGGGATGACTACCAAGGGCCTTGGTACAATGATAATGATGATGAGTTAGAATATTACTTACCAGATCACCAGACATGTTTCTTAATGACCTAATAGTTGATCCAACAGGTGGCATTCAGTCTTCCCTCTGCATGGGAGGAGATGATTCTACATCAGATTCAGAAAATGATAAGGAATCTGGAGGGCCGACACAAGTTTATATGGATGAACAGGACTCCACATTAGAAATGGAAGAATAGTTGTGTGAAGTGTACTCAAGTACATTGAGGATGCAGGAAAGAGTGGAAGAAATCGATAACATGCTGAGTGAAGTAACTATCGGTGATTGTTACTATCGTGAGCAGTGGGATGATCTAGAGGAAATAGGGCCAGATGACACATTCACAGAGGCAGTAGACGCTGCATCCAACAGCTTTCTAATGCAGTTAAAAAGTTACGAGCCAGAGCTGTGGATATTTGTGGAGGACCTCGACTTCCCACCCCAAGTAGGGAGGGAGAATCAGAAGAAGAGGATGATCCCATGGTAGGGATAATCACCATAACAAATAGTGATGATGAAGATTGTTATCCCACAAAGATTATTATAAAGAAACCTGTCAACGTGATGGAAACTAAAAGTGGAAAGAGTGGAAGAAATCGACAACATGCTGAGTGAAGTAACTATCGGTGATTGTTATTATCGTGAGAAGTGGGATGATCTAGAGGAAATAGGGCCAGATGACACATTCACAGAGGCAGTAGACGCTGCATCCAACAGCTTTCTAATGCAGTTAAAAAGTTACGAGCCAGAGTTGTGGATATTTGTGGAGGACCTCGACTTCCCACCCCAAGTAGGGAGGGAGAATTAGAAGAAGAGGATGATCCCACGGTAGGGATAATCACCATAACAAATAGTGATGATGAAGATTGTTATCCCACAAAGATTATTATAAAGAAACCTGTCAACGTGATGGAAACTAAAAGTGGAAGAGACTATAAGGGCAAGGCTCTAGCAGTGGAGCAATCAGGGACCAGTGAGGCCGGAACCAATAGCTTGAAAAGAACCTGAGAATCTGGTCCTAGCTCAACTCAAGAAGTCCAGGCTAATATCTCAATTTGGGGATCGTTGATGGCATCCCCCACACATCGTGAAGCAGTTTTAAAGTCCCTCACTAATGTATAAGTGCCGATCGAGATAAATCCGACACATCTCGCACATATAGTAGGGGTAACATATGCAGTACAATCCTTGATGTTCTCAGATTTAAAGCTTCTAAAAGGGTTTCAGCATAATCGAGCTCTCCATATCACTGTAGAATGTCTTGACAAGGTGGTTCCCCAGGTTCCTATTAATGACAAGTCCGTATTGAATGTGCTACCCTTGAGATCAGTAGAGAGTATTGGCATTAACCTGGAAGAAATGAGGTTGCCTACCCAAACCATACGAGCATATGACAATACCAAGAGGAAGATTCTTGGCATCCTTACCCTTGCCGTAAAGATTGGCCCAGTGAAGTTTAATATTGATTTTCAAGTCATTGATATACCAGCAGCTTTTAACATGCTCTCAGGAAGGCCTTGGTTCCATCATGCGAAGGCAGTGTCCTCTAGTCTCCATAAAAAAATAAAATTCATTCATAAAGGAAAGGTGATCACGATAGCTAAGGATCCCGAAGTGGTTAACACCTAGGCCAATGTTAAAAATGGAGAAGAAAAAGACCAGGAAGTTCAACTAAGTGATTTTGAATTAGATACAACTTGTGCAGCCATTGCCAAAGAAGTTCCAAAAGAGGAAATCCCAGCTAAATATGAAGCCATCTGGAGTCTGCCAATGAATCAGATGATGAAGAATATAAAATATTTCCCTAGCATGGGACTAGAAAAATGTCATCAAGGAGTTCCAAAGCAGCCTAGTTTGGCAGTGAACAAAGGAAAGAATGGTCTCAGATACACTCCTTTGACCACCAAGGGCAAGTGCCGAGGATGACTAGGACGATCTCCGTCTCTTACCACCCTACTCTCAATGGGTATTTTGTAAAAGAAGGAGAGGATATCCCTTTCTGCATAAATGTGGAGCCATGGTTTGATGAAACCACCGCAAAGTTACAACCAAGATTTGAAGTATTTTTTCAAGACGAGTTCGATTGGGTGACTCATGAAGTAAAACAACAGAAAATGCTAGTCAAATAAAGTGATTAAGATAGTTGCATCACCGGGATAGTAGAGATTGCACTGATTGAGATTGGGTCTTCCTCGGATAATCCTACAACATTGATCCGATCAAAGGAGGCACCAAGTCCTCGAGTCCTCCTGAAAAGAGAATAGAAAAGAAGATAAGGCTCACCTGGAGTCTGCCGCTTCCTAATGATTTAAAAAGCTACATTTGCTCCCTTCTACTAGAACCAAGAGCCCGAGAGCTACATGAGCTCAAGCCTCGTCCTTTTAGAGGAAGAAATACATATGCAAGCAAAGAAGAGCACAAAGAATGATGGTTTGCATATACTGTGTCCGAATCAATTGCAACGGGAAAGTCCGTGAAGGTGGTCAAAGATGTGACCGAGGCACTGGGATGGCATCTCTTAACAGGCTTGAAAAGATGGACTTTATAGAAGGAGGATTGAGCAGTCTCCACCAATCGTCACACCTCTCAAAGTTTGGTTTTCGAGAGCATGAGGTTGATCACCTGGTATTTATGAAGAAGCAGGCACCTATCCAGAAAAACCATTGCACTGTTAAAGAAATAGCAGCAACTTTCTCGGAAGGAGAAGAAGGCCCTTTGCCACATCTCCTCACCCATCGAGCCATCGAACCGCTCCTAAATTAGACTAGCATTGGAGAAGACTTCAAGTTTACTCATGCTATCAAGTCAACTATAGACATCAAATTTTATCCCCCCTCGGCAATGATGAATTATTGGCAATGAGGAGATATATATTTTCTCTTTTGAAAAGAAGTTAAATTTTTGACACAAGTCTAGATTATCCCAGAACTTGTGATCGGTCATATGGAGAGGGTGATCGAAAGTGATCATTAAATACCGTTTGCTAGAATACGATAATCTAGCCTAGCAGGTGCTCGATTCCCATATCATTGGAAAGTAATCAAAAATACGGTCTCATTGATATCATGTATGAAAAAAACGGATACACATGTGTGCCGTAATGCCTACTTGAACTTTGAACCAGTTAAACTAGAATAAACCAAACCCTAAAACTTGAACTGGACCAAACCCTAAACCAGACCAAACCTTGAACCAAACCAGACCAAACCAAACCAAACCCTAATCTAAGCCAAACCCTAAAACCTAATCTAAACCAAACCCTAAAACCTAATCTAAACCAAACCCTAAACCCTAATCTAAACCAAACCCTAAACCCTAATCTAAACCAAATCCCAAACCCTAACTTGAACCAAACCCTAAACCCTAACTTGAACCAAATCCTAAACCTGAATCTAAACCAAATCCTAAACCCTAATCTAAACCAAACCCTAAACCCTAATTTAAACCAAACCTTAAACCCGACTAAAACTCGAACCTAAACCCGAACCCAAAACTAAATCTAATCTTAAACTTAAATCTAACCTTAAATCAAACCTTAAAATTAAACCAAACCATAAACTTAAACCGGACTAGTCCCTATCCAAACCAAAACTTACCGACTTACTGGTTGAGATTTTAAATGTAATCGCAAGCGTACGGATCAGTGTAGCTACGGGTCGAACTCAGGGAGAGTAGCCACTTTATTTTTTTTCTTTTAATAATGCGAAAGTGAACCTATTAATGGTTGTGATCTAAGTATAACTACCATCCTAAACATATATATCTAAAATAACGTCCTAATCATTCATCATCTAAGAATTTAAAGACGCAAGCTACGCAATTAAAATTAAATAAATAAATAACTAAAAATAAACAACCCACGTAATTGAAAAAAAAATAAAGAAAAAAAATACTGAAATAAAAATAAAGTAAAAGAAAGGGGATAAAGCTAGAGAGAGACTCACAAATAGGTTTCTCTACTTAGCCCGAGGGATGCATTATAATATGAGCTTCCCTATTTGACCAGAGAGTCACTCTTACAAGGGTTACTCTACTTGGCTTTAGGGAAAGAGAGACAATTAAAATAAAAGCAATAAATTGATGGTTCTATGGCTAGGAGGGGCAAAGCCAACACATACACTAGCCATGAACCTTGGGGGAAAGGGATAGCAATAATGTAACGACTGAAATTAAAATCCTAAATTAAGAAAGAAAGGGTAGTCAGAAGAGGGAATGAGAGGGGGGAGAAGACTACTGAAGGAGCCTACTTACTTGAATCAATGCTTGAACTTGAAAGCTTGGGTGATTTGAGATACTACCAGTACTAAAAACCAGATCTGGAATAAACCAAATCTGAAATTTCTACTACTAGAGAAAACAAATCTTAAAAAAAAAAACTGAACTTGAAAAAAAAAAATGCTCCATGGCTCGTGATCTTGTCACCTAAATATAAGCCTAGAACTATAACTTTAAAAATTATAACTCAATTGCATAAATCATAAACATAAAAGGCTGAATAAGAATAAAAGAGTGCTTGAATTAATTGACATAAAAAACTATTACAAAAGTGATTAAAGCAAAAATACAGAAGAACTAAAACTAAAGAGTGAGAGAGGGAGAGAGAGAAGAAAACTAAGCATAAACTAAGGGGAATAATAATATAGGAGGGGGGAGGAAAGGGCTTTTATAGGGCTTTTTTCTTGCCTCCTTCCTTCCACAAGTCTTCTTTAAGAAAAGAAAGAAAATTAAATTAAATTAAATCTTGGTAAAGATCCTCATTCTTTGAGATATTGTGTGAGAAAAGAGAGAATCTGTTTCCAAAATTAACAAATTCTATTCTTTCCTTACAATAGTCACCAATATCTTACAATCTTGATTAAATCAGAAAGGAATCTCTGCATAGCATCTTCAAGATCTTGTGAGGTGGTAAGGAGAGAAAATAATCTTCATGATTTTGTAGGAGAGAGGATATGGTACCAATGAGTGGGTCCCACCTTTGGATTGGTTCTTGATTCACTTTAAGCACTTTCTCTTATAGACTTGGAAACTAAAAAAAATAAGAAAAATAAAAATAGTACTATCCAAAGTGGGGCAAAATATACACTTATATCCCTAAGATTTCACACATTATTGTGCTCATCAAGATTCCTCCACTCTGATGGTGGGAAAAAGGTTGATGATATGGTGGAGGCTGATAATATGGCGGAGGCTGATAATGTGGCGGAGGCTGATAATGCGATGTGGTGGATTCTTCTGATGAGGAGGGATGGACTGGGGGCATCCGATCTTCTGACTCTTCCTCTGATGATTCTCTTCTTCTGGGGGTTCTTATGACTCCATCCCTTTGACTAATGATTTTTCTATAAGCGTGGGCATTCATATGATTCTTTTGAGCTCTAGGTACAATGAGTTGAGTAGGGTCACTCTTTGTAGTCTCTTTATCCAGATTGTTCACATAATCGGGGAGTGGATTGGTATTAACATTAGGAGGCTACTTGATTTTGACCTCAATGGTTTCATTGGCTACCAAGTCCTGAATTGCATACTATAAACCCAAATATCTTTCAGTATTGTGCCCCTTCTGAGTGTAGTAGGCACAATACTCATCATCCCTATACCAAGTTGGAGGAGGGTTGTTGATCACTCTTGGAGCCACTGTCCCTAGCAATCCTTGCTTCATTAATTTATCATATACGGACATTACGGGCATTCCCAGATCAGAAAATTGCTTTCTTGGGTAAGGAGCCTTCTTGGCGGGTGCATCTGCTTGTATTATGAAGGGCTGTGAAGAAGTGGCTGGTGAGACCGACTACTAAACTACACTTACCATATAGTTTTCGGACCCTTTCCCCGTCTGACTCAGGTGTTCTTGCTTGCACTTGGGAGGATCCTTGATACTGGGCCTCTCTCAAAATTCTATTCTCCACTCGTGTGCCGGTGGCTATCAAGGCATCAATAGTTTGCAAATGTTGATAGTAAAGAACATCATAATAGGGCTTTGACAAGTTCTCTATTAACATCTCTACCTACTCTGCTTCTGAAGGCCTATCTGCCAGCTTGGCGGCCTTGTCTCTGAATCTCATCAAGAAGGCGATGAATCCTTTTTGAGGCTGCTGCCTCAACGTCTCAAGGTCCTGACGTTTCACATCCACCTCAATTTTGTATGAGTACTATTTGGTGAAGGCCTTCAGTACTGTCGGTAAATTCTGAGTTTATGATGACTCCAACTGTGTGAGCCACCTTAGAGCTGGTCCCGATAGGGTTAACATAAATGCTTGCCCCATCTGGTTATCTGTAAGTTTCCACGACTTGGCGATGCTGAGGAAGACCTTAAGATGAGCATTGGGGTCTCATGATCCATCAAATCTATTAGTCTGCCACTTGAATTTTTCTGGAATTCTTGCTCTAGAGAAGAAACTCATTTCCTTAGAATCCACTGCTTGGCTTTCTGAGCCATTTCCTGCTCGAATTATGTTCTCCAACTTCTCTAACTACTCTCTGAGCTTCCTTTCTTTCTCCATCTCCGGAGGCTCAAAGCAAACATGTGCTGCAAATTCCTCTTCTTCATCTTCAATCACTACCCTAGGAGGTGGGACCCTAGAATAGGCCCCTCGTTGACCATTGGTATGGGTAGGTGAAGATCCTCTCTAACCAGCTGGCCAGACATGCTCTGGTTCCCCTGAGTCGACTCGAAAAGAATTCCCAAGATGACCTATAGCTCCATTCTAGTCCACGTCTCCTATTGTTGGTGCCGGCTCATTCCTGGGGTCAGCTCTGGGAGGGTTCTGAAGTGTATGCAATATCTGAGCTATTCCTCTTTTGACTTCAGCCATCTCTGTTTGCAAGGTCTCCACGGGACAGACCCAGGCCTGTTCAGGTGTTTCCATGTTGGGTGGGTCCATGCTTACTGGGTTGTAATCACTTGATAGTAGATAATCTCGAAGAGATGACAGAGGTGATTTTGGATTTAGGTGAGTCAACCGATCACCCTAACGTGTCCAAAGGAACCACGGTGAATACTTGAGATGTGGAATTATGCCTGAACCAAAAGTGGTTTATTTTAGGATTCTTGAATTCCCAACCCCTTGTTCACAAATTCACTAGATTATCAACCAATGATCCATCCAAAGTTAGTCTGCCTAATGATAGGGGTGTATAGGGTTCGATGCTCCTGGTCCACCTAATTTCATAAGCGGGAAATTCATACAAATGGCTTGTCGAGAATATTCCCATAAGACATTCCATGTAATAAAGTCATGCTTTCCTTGCTCTTTTCTCACTAGGTGTCCTTCCTCCTGATTTTCTTGGGACTTCTTGGGACTTGACATGACTTTGGCGGGATTGCCCCTGTGTCATATATCTGGACTATTTTCTTAAGGAGGAGGGACACCTTTTATCCAAAATCCACTTTAATAAAGCAATTCTTTACGAGGGGAATATAGTGTAGGAACATTCCTTTTCAAGATCACAAATAAGTTCTACAATTAGCTTATGGTGCTCCTAGCTTCTTCATCTATTTTCTACGTAATGCGAGCATGCGGTGGATGCAATAGGACCAACAAGGCTTCCTTAATAGGATCTATATACGCAAGGTACATGATCCTTTTGATATACCCGTAGGTATGAGATCAAGGGGGTGACTTCCTTGCCCATTACTCGTGACTACACACGAGGTTAAGCAATTAGCCACAGGATGGTGGAACCGTGAGTGATTGTGTGCAAAAGTATAATATAGGACAACCATCATTCGATCTCAGAATACCGTAAAGTGCTCGGACCTCCCCGAGGGTGCTGGAATAAATATGGACATCCTCGCCGTTTGACAACGCATTCGATTTCAAAATGTTATAAAGTGCATGGACCTCCCCGAGGGTGCTGTCACAAATACAATATCCTCACCGTTTGATGATACCTTTCATTCTTGTACAGGAAGCAGGTATCATTTTCTCTTAGAGTACTCTCCATGATATGACCTCCCAGAGGGTGCGGGCATGACAGGGAGTCCCTTGCTAAAGGATTTCACTTCGAGCATGATGCATAATGCTGTTAGCGAATACAATTACAACTATGGGGTTAGCCAATCACGTTTTCAAACAAATGTGGTGGAAAATGTTCTTGCATTTAAAGGTAGCATCTAGTATTGGAAGATTGACATTAGTCCCCAGTGGAGTCACCACTGTGAGGGTAGCGGCCAGAGATAGATCCCTTCCTCTTTCTTCTCTCTCCCTCTTCACCTTCATGTGAGGGGGAGTTGGCTCGAGTCATGTGTGCTTCGCTTATGGGCCCCGCATTGCTTATCACCGCTTGGAGATATGTGGAGGCCTATTTTGTAAGAGTGTAAAATTCATTATCTGAGACGGGGGTATTGATGATGGTCCAATTCGGGGATCGGAATCATGCAAATGGGGTTTGGAGTTGCCACCTAGGGTTATGGGCCTAAGACCCAGAGGTGGGCCCGATTCCTGAGAAAATGACCCAAAATTTGGTCTGGTCCATAGATTTAGGGTAAGTGTCAGGTTACAGAGTTGGAAAGGTGTTAAGCTCCCAATCTGCCCAGTTCAACCAGTCTTCTTGCTAGATGCTTGAGAATGAACATTTTCCACAATTATTACTATTCCAGATGTATGGCTAAGTTATCACACATATATACATTAATTGAATTCAAACTATTATATACACTAAAACAAGGCTTATTAGATGTCTACATTATGCTTGAATGGGGAGGGAGATTATACCGGAATTTGACCCCTGTTTTGGGTCTAGAGGGGTGGGCCCCTGATTGGTATCGGCTCGAATTGTCTTTCATGTTCTCCTGGCTCAGGGGAAGATGGTCTTGACCTCTAACTTTCTTTCTTGAGAGATGCTGATTGTGATGGTATCCGGACAGAGTTTCGGCTAGGAACGGTTGTTTTCGGATTTGGATTCGGATAGAGCTTCGGCTAGGGAAGACTATTTTTGGATTTGGATTTAGACAGAGCTTCGGCTAGGGAAGGCTATTTCTGGGCTTGGGATAAGGTGGCCCTCTGACAGAGCTTCCACTGAGGATAGGCTAAGGGAGGGCCAGGCTAAGGTGGCACACCGAAAGAGCTTCTACTGGGGATAGGCTAAGGAGGGCTAGGCTGAGGTGGCACTTCGGCAGAGCTTTTGCTGGGGATAGGCTAAGGGAGGGCTAGGCTAAGGTGGCACTTTAGCAGAGCTTCCACTGGGAATGGCTATTTCTAAAAAGAGTCCAGGGACACTCGGACAGAGGTTCAGCTAGGAAAGGCTATTTCTGGGCTTCGGATGAGGTGGCACTCTGGTAGAGCATCCGCTGGGGATAGGCTAAGGTAGCACTTCGATAGAGGTTCTGTTGGGAATGGCTACTCCTGGAAAGATTCTAGGGACATTAGTGGTTCGGCTTGGAAAGGCTATTTCTGAAAAAAAAAAAAATGGGCTGACCTAAAAATGGATTGAAGAACTCTAAAGTCCCGAAGAACACTTTGAAGATCCGAACAGAGTTTTAGATCTTAAAAAAGATCTCTTCGTAGACCCGAAGAACCTCAAAAAGGGGAGGTTCTATCTCAAGAACTCTCAAGAACACTCAAGGGAGGTGGCTCAAGAACATACTATTTTTGGCTAAGAACTGGATCTAACTAAGAATTTGGATTGAAGATCTTCAAGATCCCGAAGAACATTTCGAAGATCCCAATGAGTTTTCGGATCTTGATGAAGATTGCTCTGATGATTAGAAGAAAATCAAGAGGGGGGAGGGGAGGAAAATTTCACTCTGAAAGAGGAGGGGGTGTTTGTTGGTGTCTTTTTCTAAGGGAGAGGGGGATATTTATAGTTTTTTTTCAACCAAGTAGGAGAAGGGGAATCCCTTTATCCAGTGGACGAAAGGGGGGCTCTTGCCTAAAGTGAAGAGATAGGATTTTTATCCAATGGGTAAAAAGGGGGGTTGAAGGTAAAAATGGGTGGGGAGGGCTTTTGTCAAGTGAGTAAAGGGGGTTTTTAGAAAAAATAGACGGAGAGAAATTTTAGCTTGGAAAAGGTAATTTTTGGAAAAGCGGGAAGAGAGAGAAAGTTTGGAAAAGGTAGTTTTTTTAAAAAAGCTAGAGGAGAGAGAAAATTTTATTGGGGGTGAGGGTTATGTCACGGGTGCACAGATGCATGGGTGTGCGGGCCATGTGCACGGTGTGTGGGCTATGTGTGCATGGTGTGCAGGCTATGTGTGCATGGTGTGCGGACATAGTGTGCACGGTGTGCAGGCCATGTGTACGGAGTGCGGGCCAGGTGTGCATGGTTTGTGGGCATAGTGTGCAAGGTGTGCAGCTGGGGCCTGCACACTATGTGGCAGGGCCACGCACAGTATGCGGCAGGCCAGCACACAGCATACGGTAGGCCCACGCACAACGTGCTGCAGGCTCGCTCACAGCGTGCGGCGGGGCTACGCACAACATGCGGTAGGCCCGTACACAGCGTGCAGTGGGGCAACATGTGCAGCAGGCCCATTCATAGTGTGCTGTAGACCCATGCACAGCATGCAGTAGGCCCACGCACAGCTTGCGATAGGCCCATGCATGGCATGCGGCAGGCCTGTGCACAGCGTGCAGCAGGCCCGTGCACAGCGTGCGGCAGGCCCTTGCAGAGGTGTGCAGCCAGGATGGGCTTGGTTGGGCTGGCCGATTGGGTGGCCTGTCGGGTCGGTGTGCTTGATATGCGCGTGAAAAAACATGGTTTTCTTGGAATGATTGCCAGAGATCTGTCAGTCCGATTTTGGCATATTATAGATCATCGAAATTGTATTTCTGAGCACTATTCATCGGTATGGTCATCTTAACCGGATTCCTTCATATATGAAAAGTTAAAATTGGACCCCTTCCCTCCTGCACGGGGATTTCTAGGGTTTCAGATCTAGGAGTGATTCGGATTTATCTGGGTAGGTAGGACACGAATTTTAGGGTGTTTGGGTCAGGTGAGGGATTTTTCCAGGCTTCCAGTGGGACTGTCCGTGTGCAATGCATATGTGCAGGAAGGCACACGAAAAAACATGATTTTCTAGGAATGATTGTCGGAGATCCATTGGTCTGATTTTTACATATCATATATCATCGTAATTGTATTTTTAAGGTAGGGGAATGTTTCCATCAGCATCTTTATCGGTCAGAATTCGGAAGTTGCGTCCAAGATCCATATTTCATCATAGCCAGAGGAGGGTGACAAAATTGGGTGTCTACAGCTGCCAACTCCAAATCATGGGTGGGATAGTTCTTCTCATAATTCTTCAACTGACAGGATGCATAAGCGGTGACTTTCTCATGCTACATCAATACACAACCCAATCCCAGCTTGGAGGCATCACTATAACCAACCATACCACCTGTACCGATTGGAATAGTCAAAACTGGAGCTGATACCAACTTTTGCCTTAGCTCCTTGAAGCTCTTCTCACAAGCATCAGACCACTTAAATTTTACACCCTTCTATATGAGTCGGGTCATTAGAGTAGCAATGCGGGAGAAGTTCTCGATAAACCTCTTATAGTACCCAGTAAATCCCAGAAAACTATGTATGTCTGCCACACTCTTGGGAGTCTCCCATTCTAGAACTGCCTTCACCTTGCTTGGGTCAACCTCTATACCCTTGGATAAAACAATGTGGCCTAAGAATGCCACCTATGACAGCCAAAAACTCGCACTTGCTGAATTTGGCATAGAGTTGCTTCTCTCGCAGCCGTTGCAGTACTAATCTTAGGTGAACAACATTTTCCTCTACGCTCTTGGAGTAGACTAAAATGTCATCAATAAATACTATCACGAACTTATCTAAGACATCTTGGAATACCCGGTTCATCAGATCCATAAATGCAGCCGGTATTGGTCAACCCAAATGACATTACTAAGAATTCATAATGTCCATGCCTTGATCTGAAGGCTGTCTTACTGACATCACTATCCTTGATCCTAAGCTGGTGGTAGCCCAATATAAGGTCGATCTTGGAGAACACCTTGGCACCCTGCAACTGATCAAATAAATCATCTATCCTTAGCAAAGGATACAGGTTCTTGATGGTCAGCTTATTAAGCTCCCGGTAATCGATGCACAATCTCATACTCCTATCTTTTTTCTTAACGAACAATACCGATGCTCCCTATGGAGACACACTAGGTTTAATAAATCCCTTCTTCAGAAGGTCTTGAAGTTGCATCTGGAATTCCTTCAACTCTGTGGGGGCCATACGGTAAGGGGCCTTTAACATTGGTGCCGAGCCAGGGAGTAGGTGTATAGTGAATTCCGTCTCTCGGTCCGAGGGTAAACCTATCAAGTCATCTGGGAATACATCAAAAAATCCCCTCACCACATCAAGCTTGGTTAATAGCCTAATCTCTACCTTAGTATCCATTGCAGATGCTAAGTAGCCTTGACATCCATTATCCAGTAGCCTCTTCATCTGGAGTGCGGATATGATAACTTTCTTAGGTTTCTTGGGCTTGTCCCCTTGGAACACAAACTCATCAGCATCATGAGGTCAAAAAATGATAGCCTTATCTGCACATAGCACACTGGTTCTGTATGCAGACAACCAGTCCATTCTTAAAATCACGTCGAAGTCGGTCATATCCAACTCAATCAAGTGAGCATTCAACTCATATTCACCTATGGTCAATGGACAAGGCTCACAAACACAGTTCAAATCCACTACACTTCCTGTAGGGGTGCTCACAGCCAAATATTGTGTCAATCCCTTTGGTGGAATTCTCATCTTCTTGGAAAATGCCGGTGACACGAACGAATGCGAGGCTCCTGAGTCAAATAACACATGTACAGGCAATAATGATATCAGTAATGTACCTATCACTACACCGGGTGTAGCCTCAGCATCTTCTGTAGTTATAGCAAACACTTTGCCCTGTGATCTCTAGCTCTGTAGGGGTGTGCTGGTCTAGGGTGCATCACCTGGCCTTCGGTGGGGGCATGTCCTCTCCATATGGCCCAGCTAATCACAATAAATGCATCTTGGGCTCGATCCCGAAGACTGAGATACAACACTAGACCAGGAGGGCTGGGAAGTCTGACTAGCAACAAGCCTCCTGAATTGCACTAAGGTTGGGTTGCCATAGGGAACTCAGAAAGGTTTGCTACCTCCCCTAAAATCAGTAGATCCCATTGTCCTCTTTCCCGTTCCTTGCTGAGTCGTGTAGTTATCCCTATGCCGGTCTTCAATAAATTTGGCCACTTGGACCACCTCAGCTTAGGTTTATAGTTTCAACTTCATAATGGTTGACCCAATACCAAGCCTCAACCCTTTCTCAAATTTCGTCACTTTAGCTCTATCGCCTCTAAGATGCTCAGGAGCAAAATGGAATAGCTCCTCGAAGCATTACTGATACTTGAGCACAGACTGGGAACCTTAAACTCACTGTCTCTCCTATCTCAGAAGCTTTTCAGAAAATAGTTCTCAAAGAAGGCCCCTTCGAAGTCTGCCCAAGTAGAATTTGGGTTACTAGCCCTCAGAATAGGCTTGGTGGCACTCCACCAATCATCCGCTTTATTCTGTAATTGATAGCCCACACATAAAATTTTCTGCTTATCAGTGCAGCCCATCAGTCTAAAACCCTTCTCCATCCCACCAGTCCATCTTGATTGGTATAACGGGTCTTGGCCCACCTTGGAGAAGCATGGGGGCCTAAGCCATTAAAACTTCTCCATTATTTTTTGTCAAGTCTATCCAGCCCTCTACATGGGCTTAAGCTTGTTCCGGCATCAGGTCTTACACATGCCCATGCACTTGTGCCCCACCAGATGTTTGAAGGATAGCTGATCTAGTGGGTATTGGGATGGGTGCCGGTGGAGTAGGAGGTGCAGGCGGTGCATTATGGGCTTCCATTGCTACTTGGATTCTATTGTCGATCCCATCCATAAACTGGTTTTGCCTTTTTTCCACTTTTTGCATCATGTTATTCATGATGGATGCCACATCCTGGGCTGTAAGTACAGGCGTAGTCGGAGGCGCATTACGGAGTCTATCCCAATTCCTTGTAGGGGAAGAGGGATGGCGACAAGGGTGATTGGGATCGGGATAGGGTGTTTCAGCATGACATGATTCCTGTGAAGGAATCCAATTGGTGCACATGTATAAACAAGGTTGTATGTAAATGGGAACACATGCAAGCATAGTGGGTCCCACATATATACATCAGTCAAGATTAGGGCTAGGGCATGCATAGGTGGGGTCCACACATATTAGGATCCGATCGTGCACGTATCCCAAAGAGGCACACCATTAAAGGAACCAAAATAAAATTTTAGATTTGAAAAATAAAATGATTTATTTTCCACAAGGGTCCATCAGAAACAGGGGATCACATCACCTGAAATATGGTTTAGTCCACCAAAAATATCAGTAGGATTTCCAGTGGTCAAAACAAAGGGCAAAAATCAAATTTCTACGTCATCGGAAACAAGCACCGGAAGCATGCCTAGTGTTTCTGGTGGGCTATTTCCGGTGGCACCAAATCGCCTATAAATAGGCTCGGTCTTGGCTCCTTCATACAAAACCCTATTTGCTCTTGTGAGAAAGGTGTGGAAACAAGCAAGAAGTATTTTTTTACCCATTTCCTACCTTCCTCTCACTATTTTGGGATCGATTGGTGCCGCATTCGCACTCAAGGTATGTTTTCTCTCTTTGTAACCTAGTTTTATGATTTTCTTCTTTGTGAGTTTTGCACTTAGCCATTTAACTAGGTTTTCCATTCCAAATCCTTAGGAATCATCTTGCAATGATTTTTGAATGCTGTGTACGTACCTGACATGCTATTATACAAGAGAAGCAAGATGTTGCTAAGCAGTTCAACCCCATTCTGTTCCGCTCTGTGGCTGAGTGAGACCGTTGGAAACTTTTTGAGCACCGTAATGTGGACCCAGGAGTCTATGTGAGGACCAATGACGTCTACGTATTCCATCTCCATCAACAGTTTGATGAGGTTGGGTGTTACCATATCTTAAAACCCAACATGTACTACTACCCCACACTTTGAAGGCTGTTCTACTCCAACTTGCAATGCATGAAACATGGTACCAAAGAGATGTGGATCATCTCCTATGTGAAGAGGGTAGAGATCTCTTTTGATATGGGGCAATTGGCCAATATTCTGATGATCAGCAATGCAGGTGATCTAGTGTACTGCCCACCTCAGACTCCAGCCTATAACTTCTAGAGTCTCTTCATGATTAAGAGACAACTACCTTGCCACTCTGAAGGTTGTCTATCGGGCAATCCAGCTGAATGTCCTCCCCACCTATGGACACTACGATGAGGTATCCATATTACATGCCTATGTGACTTACTGTGTATACATGGGGGTGTAGATACGTCTTCCTTACCTCCTAATGTGGACCATGGTAATTCAGTCCAAGGGGCAGGATCGCTGAGTTGGGAACCTATGCTACGGGAGGATATTGACTAACATCTTTTGCTGCTTTGGGGTGGACTTGGAGGGTAAGGCACGCTTAGGTGAAGAGGTCACAGACTTCAACCAAGATTCTCTAAGGAAGATGACCATAGATCTTCAGGAGCTAACTCCTATTCTGGGAGGGTCAGTAGCCTATGGAGGTAGAGGGTGGCGGTGGCGGTGCCGATGATGTTGGTGGTGCATAAGGAGAAGCTGCTGGGGTTGGTGAGTCTCCACCACCTGATCCCCAGGCTATGGGTTCTATGGCGGCTTCTACATCTCAGAGTACTAGGGGTGCGAGGCCTTACAGTCTCAATGATGTTATGGCCAGTCTGGATACCACTATGTCACTGATGAGGAGCATAGATGGCCACCTCGAGAGCATAGACAGGACCTATTGTCTTATGGACAATAGAGTGGCCTCCTTAGAGGCACAGATACAGGCGATGGTTTCCCATCTTGGCATTCTGGTGCCTCCTTCAGGAATGCATGGTCCGAGCTAGGCTCAGGGCCAAAGACAGAACTAACAGCAGCAGTAGCAAGAGTAGTGGCATGTTTGCCACTATAGCTTTTAGGATTTCCCTTTTCATATTTTTATTTGAGTTTGATGTTTTTAGGTTTAGTTGAACTTTTACATTATGTCATTTGCTTCAGTTGTTTAATTTCCTAGACTTAGCCTAGTTAGGATTTCTGCTTTCAGTACTTTATTTTTCTTATGAAAGTGTAAGTTGTGTATTCAAATTCTCTATTATAATAAAACGGCTTTAACACCTATACTTGTCTCCTAATTGTGCAAATTTTATTATTGTTATCTGAAGATTTTTATTTAATCCTAATTTCCCCAAAATCATGGTTTAGCTGAGATTGTGAGTTAAGGCAGAACATCACGCTCTGATACCATAGCTGTCACACCCCATTTCTAGTAGACCCAACTAACCATTAGGAATACCGGCGGTGTGAGTAAGACACGTACCTATCTTATAAATCTGCCAGGATCTCTGATAGTAGTAATTTAACATTTTCACAATCTCACATCACAAACCAACATAAGCAGCGAAATCAGAGTATAGTAGCGGAATTATAAATAAAACAGGAAAACATCTAATGATAATATAATAGTAATAACTGAGTTATTCTGTTACATTCATCTATGATATATAATATAATCTCAAGAAAATATACAATCCATAGTCATATCCAAAAGTATCAAAATATGATGTACAATCTCACGGTGCGGCATAAGCACAGTCCTAATCGTGCTCCTCCGCTTCTGGCATCCACCAATCGCTCACACCATACTCCGACTCAGAAGATATTGGGTCATCCACCATGGGCACCACGGTATCTGCATCATCATCTAAAAAGGGGTGTATACGTGGGGTGAGCTTTCCAACTTACTCAGTGAGGGGTGGGATCAAGCACATCCAAGCAAGTTAATAGCAGTAATAATTTATGGTGCATGATTGTGGAAATTAAACACATAGTGTATGATGCTTGTGATGCAGTTCATTTGTTTATTATCCACCTAACAATACAAACTAAGTCTGGTAAATGCTACTACGGCCCATTAGGCTATATCCTTCATCTCAGAACTGCCATCGACTACACAAAGATACAAATCCTAACCGTGATTAGAAGCCTTTTGATCCCCGTATGCGTCAATGGGTCACCCAGAAAACCTCTGATAACCCCCTCCTGAAAATCACGACACTGGTAACACATCGGCCACGCCAGACATGTTCCCACCTCTGGCAACAATCACATCATACCGTCAGAGTGGCACTTCAGAAAGGTGCATCAAACATACCACAATGAGTTATCTAACACCTCAACCCCTGTTGGCAAGGGTGCGTAACATCAGGAGTGATACCTAACCATATATATACTACATGCCTTCATAATGATACAGTTAGTATGGATTATATAATACCAGAGAGACCTCGGCCACAAAGTGTAATCCATCTCCAAATACAGTCCCGGGTACACGATACCAGAAAGACCTTGGCCACACATCTCCAAATACAATCCTGGGTACACAATACCCTAGAGACCTTGGCCATAAAATGTAACTTGAGACCGCTTACCTAATCTAGAATGCAAATAGCAGTTGAGTATGGACTACGCGACACCGGCAAGACCTCGGCCATGAAGCGTATCCATTTCCAAATACAGTCTCAGGGTACACGATACCAGCGAGAACTTGGCCACAAAGTGTAACTCGTGACTACAACTAACTTTAATGCACATAATCAATGCATGAATGCAACATACATATGGCAATCATGGCACTGGTACCACCTCGGCCAGGCCGAATTCCGTCTCACACACAGGTAAACACACGACGATCATAGTATCAGTACCACCTTAGCCACATTAGATCCCGTCATACATCTCTATACAATTCATATCATAAATTGTAAATAGCAAATATAATATATCATCATTGCATTTGAGCAATTACAATTAAACATATAATTCTAAGCATGTGAGAAATTTAATAAAAATAAATATTTTTTAAGAAAAAAATAAATAAATAAATAAACACAGTCCATCCCTCACCTTGTTGATCTCTGTTTGTTTTAGGGTTCAAGTAAGGCCACCGATCAATCCAATCAATTCTGATTTCGAGGCACATGTGCATCACTGTCCTAGACAAAAAGGGAAGCTTACATCATTGTGCATTGGGAACATTGGGAGGGACCTACCTAAGTCACCCACAAAATGTTCAGAAACTATCTCTTAATGATAATAATGTCATCGGAAACAACCACTGAAAATAGGGCATTTCCAACGGAAATATCAGGCCTATTTTCGGTGGAGGTGACAGAGAGCACGTAAGGCTCCATGCCAGCAAAAATATGCCACTGAAAATAGACCTAGTGGATCTGGTGGGCTGTTTTCGATGGTGTTTCAAGTCACTCTAACTAATTTGGGGCTTTTCAGCTCGGGCTCGATTACCGAGATTTGTTCTATGAAGTTTGTAGGGGATGTTCCTAGCATCATTCTAAGCCAATAAAATTCCAATTCCATTGAGCCATTTGGGAGATACATCAATCAAACGATCAAAACCCTAGTTGGTCTTTTGGCATTACATGTTGTCAAAGCACACCGAGCTTGGTTCGAGGTCGGCAACAACACTAGGAGGTTATAATACTCATCCTAGAACCTTAACATGGTGTGTACATCAAGATTTCATCCATACCTAGCTTTCTCTAGGTTGAAATGAAGAGAGAGAGTGGTATGGGAGGTTGTACTTACCTCCGGCAGTGATTCTGGCAACAAGGTAGCAGCCGGCACCAAGGTAGGCCTCTAATCCCCTTCTCCTTCCTCTTCTTATTCTTTCCTCTCCTCCTTCTCTCCTCTCCTACGTTGGGCACAAGAGAAATGAGGAAATGGATCCTCATTTCCCAACTTATAACTTAAGTGGGCCTTGGGGTCTGTTTGTTTTGGACCTCTTTTGAACCAATCGGGTTAAAATGAAATTCAGGGCACAAGAACCCATACATTTAGATCCATAAAGTGCCTACATCAAGAGGAAGGTGTGGAGAATGATTTGGGATCATCCAAAACCATTTACGATGATCAAAACCTCGATAGCAGCCTCTCAACCCACCAGAAATAGGCACTAGATTCAGGCCCAGGCTACTTCCGATGGCTTGTTTTTGATGGTCAAGACAGCTTGTTATCCAACAGCTGTCTTGACTACTTGCTGTCCAACATCTACTCTCACATGGGTGGTTGCCCTCGGTCATACCCAGGCCTTTCGATAATTATAATGTATTCTAAAAATCAAGTGTGGGGAGTCGGGTCACTTACCGTTTGGGATTAGAAGGTATGAATCCCCTCCAGTTAGATAGGCATGCAATGCATGAACATGTGGGGTCATCTCTACCCCTTCAACAATGAGTAGCCATGAGCCAAAACCATATCGTACTTCTGATCTCCGATCCGAGGCCTATCACAACAGTTCAAATTAGACTGGATTAGGGCACGAGTGTAAGAGTGGATGGGTTCTCGGGCTCTGAAAGTCATAGTAATCTGATTGGTCCAAATAGGGTCCAACCAAATAGACCCTAAGGTCCAGTTTAACTTATAAGTTAGAAATAAGGAATTCATTTCCTCATTTCTATTGTGTCCAACGTAAGGAAGGAGAGAAAAAGGAGAAGAAGGAAGAAGAAGAAGGGGAAGAAGAAGGAGAAGGATTACCTTGGTGTCGGCTGCCGCCAAGTTGCCAAAATCACTGCCGGAGCTAAGTACACTCACTTCCACCACTTTCTCTCTTTATTTCAACCTAGACAAAGCTAGATATGGATGGAATCTTAGGGTACATACCATTTTAAAGTCATAGAATACGTGTTCTATGCTCCCGATGTTGTTGCCGAGCTTGAACCAAACCCAGTGAGCTCCGACAATATGTATTACCAAAAGACCAACTAGGGTTTCAATCGTTTGATTGACGTATCTCACAAATAGCTCGG
Source organism: Macadamia integrifolia (assembly GCF_013358625.1). NCBI lineage: Eukaryota > Viridiplantae > Streptophyta > Magnoliopsida > Proteales > Proteaceae > Macadamia > Macadamia integrifolia. The sequence continues at coordinate 1,930,417 of NC_056568.1, read as the reverse complement.
TGGAATAGGGATTTTATTGGCTGAATAACCCCTATGAACTCCATGAAACAAATCCTGATCAGGTCAGAGCAGAAAAGCCCCAAAATGGGTGAACTATCCTGAACCACCACCAAAAACATCCCACGGATCCACTGGGTCTGCTTCCAATGGCATATTTTTTATGGACCACTGAGCCTTAGGAGCTCTCTATCAGTTCCACCAGAAATAGGACTGATATTTCTGGTGTTTCCAGTGACATTACTATCATTGATGGATTTTATCTGTACCTTTTGGGGGTGGTCTATGTGGGTCCCTCCTGATATTTCTGACACGTACTGATTAGGGGTGTCAATTCTTAAACCAAACCGGAAAAATCGACCGGATCGAATCGATAACAACACGAACCGAATCGAACCGAAGCCTTATTGGGTTGGTTCGATTTGCAGTATTGCAACCCCAAAACCAAATCAAACCGCACCAGAAACCAGATGAACCCAAAACCAAACCGAAACTGGCTCAAAACCCGAACCGAAATCAAAACCAAACCGGTAAGAAACTGAAACACTCCAAAATTCATTAAAAAATCAAAATTTACATAGTTTTGTAAACATTTGTATGGAAATTCGAATCCAAACTGGACCAAAAACTAAAACCAACCCAGTTACAAATCGATTTAAGAAACCGAAGACAAACCGAAACCAAACCTTACCAAAACCGAAACCAAACCAAAACTGGAATTTCCTTATTGGTTCGATTTCGGTTTCAACTTTTCCACACCGAAACCCACTCAACCTGGACCGAAACCAAGCCGGACAGACCGATTGACACCCTTAGTACTGATGTACAATTGTCCTTGTGTCTAGGACAGTGACATACATGACCCCCGAGACCAAAACTGAGTGGATTGATCGATGGCCTTATCTAAACCCTAACACAAGCAGAGATCAACAAGGTGAGGGATGGTTATTTTATTTTAGATTGTTTAATTATTATAGAATTGTTCACATGCGTAGATTTAATATGCTTAATTATATTGCTCACATGATGATGGTGATTATCATATGTTACATTCTTATGGATTTTATATGAACTGTTCATTTATATGTATGACAAGATCCGGTGTGGCTAAGGTGGTATCGGTACCGTGATCACCGTGTGTTTGGTTGTGTGTGAGATGGAATCCGACATGGCCAAGGTGGCACCGGTGCCATGATTACCATGTGTATGTTGCATTCATGCATTGATTATGTGTATTAGAGTTAGTTGTAGTCATGGGTTACACCTTGTGGCTAAGGTCTCGCTAGTATCATGTACCCCAGGAATGCATTTGAAAATGGATACGCTTCGTGGCCAATGATTGGTACCGATGTCACATAGTCCATACTCAACTGTGATATGTTTTCTTAATTAGATAAACGGTCTCAGGTTTCACTGGTATCATGTACCCAGGACTGTATTTGGAGATGGATTACACTTTATGGCCGAGGTCTTACTGGTATCGTGTGATTCATACTAATTGTATCACTATAAAGGTATGTAGCGTATATGTGATTAGGTATCACTCCCTATGCTACAAACCCTTGCCAATAGGGGTTGAGGTGCTAGATAACCCATTATGGTATGTTCGATGTGCCTTTTTGGAATGCCACACCCACGGTACGATGTGATTGTAGCCGGAGGCGGGAACTTGTTCGACATGGCCGATGTGTTACCAATGCCATGACTGTCAGGAGGGGGTCATCAGGGGTTTGCTGGGTGACCCATGGATACATATGGGGACCGACAGGCTTTTATTCATGGATAGGGTTTGTATCCTTGCATAGTCAATGGTGGTTTTGAGACGAAGGATACAGCTTAATGCACCGTAGTAGTATTTACCAGACTAAGTTTGTATTGTTAGGTGGATAATAAATAAATGAACTACATCACGAGCATCATGGACTATATGTTTAATTTTTGCTATCATGCATCATGAATTATTATTACTACTATCTTGCTTGGATGTTCTTGACCCCACCCCTCACTGAGCGAGTTATAAAGCTCACCTCACGTATACACACTTGTTAGATGATGATGCAGGTACGGTCGTGCCTATGGCTAGTGACTCTTTTTCCTTGGGACCTGAGCATGGAGTGAGCGACTGGTGGATACCGAAAGTGGAGGAGCATGGCCAGGATTGTGCTTGTGACTTTTGTGCATACGTGACGCCATGAAGTGTTCGGCGTATTTTTGATTATGTTGGTACAAGTCTGTGAATATTATGTTTTAAACTTGATATATGTAAGTCTTGAAGGATTGTAAACAGAATAACTTGGTTAACGATATTATGTTTATCATTAGATAATTTCTCCATTTATATCTAATGATTTCGCTATTATACTGTGATTCTGCTACTTTTAGTTGGTTGGGATGTGAGATTGTGAAATGTTAAGGTACTGCTATCAATGATCCTAGTAGGTTTGTACGATAGGTACATGTCTTATTCACACCACTGGTATTTCTAATGGTAAGTTGGATCTACTGGAATTGGAGTGTGACAGCTATGGTATCAGAGCACGATGCTCTGTCTTAACTCACAATCTCAGCCAAACCTTGATTTTGGGAAAATTAGGATTAAATAAAAATCCCAAGACAATAATAATAGAAATTGCACAATTAGGAGACAAGTATAGGTGTTAAAGCCATTTCTTATAAAAGAGAACTTGATTACACAGCTTACACTTTTTATAAAATTAAAGTACGAAAAAAAGGAAATCCTAACAAGCCTAAAGACTAGGAATGTAAATGATAGAAATAAATGACATAAAATGAAAGTTCCCACCTGAGTCGAGAGCCTTCACCAGGATTACATGCGCATCAACCAAGGCCCACCCTCTTGACCAAAAACAGGGTTAAGGTATGCAGAATTTCTTAAAATAGGCATAATGTAGACATTTTACTTAATATATTATTTATATAATATTATTATTAAATATTTAGTCATAAATGAATATGTTTATTTAAGCATCGAATAGGAAGATCAGTTCAATCGGGTGAAGTGGGTGCCTAACACCTACCTAACTTCATAATCCGCTTACCCTAATCTCTGGACCAAACCGAGTCTATTTTTTGGACCATTCCTATGGAATAGGCCCACACCCAAGGTTCTAGGCCCTAATCCTAGGTGGCGACTCCAAGTTTTCATGATCTTTAATCCCCAAATCGGTCATTAAATTTATTATTGAATACAACCCAAAAGAAGAAAGATCCTCCCTTTTTTCCACATACTAGGCCTCCATGTATTTTCTAAGCAGTGGTACGGTAGTGCGAGGCTCACCGATGTGGTTCATCACCAAAGGCTTGTTTTTACCCACCCACTTACAATGGCCGAGGAGTGTTCCGATACTGTGGTCCTAGAGGTCAGAGGATGGATGGACATATGGATGATATTGACTATCTTGTATGCATGTAGTATTGCATTGGGATAGGATCATAACCCATTGTTGTAGCCCCTTGTGAATAGGGTAGTGTATTGGCTAATCCTAAATCGGTGGTAGGTCTAATGAGACTACTGCGCTCAAGGTACGACGGACTGTATCTAAGGCGAGCAAAGCATAGTATGATGTATTGTATGCATACTGTTAGACAGTATGGTATGACATATTGTAGCGTGACTATCGGGGTTCCTATTTAGGGGTTGGCTGGGGGACCGAGGTTCATTTTTGGATTGCCTGACTCATGCTTGCAACTGGTTTGTATCTCAAGAGTACGATGTACTAGCACTCATACCTGTATTTAGACTTAGTAACTATGATTATTATTATGATAAAAATGGATCATGTGGATGTGCACTTATGCATCATATATTGATTATGGATGTGTGAGCATACATTTGGCATCATGATTGGATGTGTGTGCGTGCTTGCATCCCTTACTATGCTAGTGGAGGTCACCCCATATGGATTCTTTCTTTTACATGATAGAGCTGGAGCTGAAGAAGAAAAAGATTTCAATAATGGTTGTGAGGCTGTCTACGTGACATATGTATAATATTTATTTAGTTATGGATTATTAATCTATGAGCCTGTATAAATCTATTTATCATTGCAAAGAAGTCACAACTAGTATTATCTTGTTATGAATTTTTATGTGTACTCTGATTGTATCAATATCTAAATATTGAAAGCATGAAAATGAAGAGGGGGGGGTGGTGGTGGACCACCTACAGGAGGCAAAACACCCAAGCCCGAAGCTTGTCCCCTCCTTCCTTTCTTCCTCTTCTTTCTCTCCTTCTCATGTTTTGGTTGGGAAATAATGAGCTCTGAAAGCTCATGAACCTATATATAGGCCAAGGCAACTAAGGCATGTTTACCTTGGCTAGGCCAATTGTCCAAAGCCATTAATCAATTTCTTAGAGCACGTGGATGCACCACTTTGACTCTAAGGTCATTGATCGGATGCTTGAAGTGTTGTTTTATACATGAAAAAACAAAAAATGGAATGTGTGACTGCGATATGTCAGCTCCCACGCTCAATAACCCAATTCAAATAGTATAGATCAATCAGTAGGTCTAAACGGTAGATCACTACCCACCAGTAGGTTGCCCAACCGATGGACCTTACTGCACAAGTTTTGACTGAACTTCTTTGGTTCCTGTGCCTAATTGGGGAATGGGGTTACCATATAAGTTTGTGAACATTAATTGGGGTATACCTATTATGGTTAAGTAGTGTAAAGTAGCAAGGATAGGATATACTACCAAGGTTTCGGAGGTTTAAAACCTCTCCAGTTTGATTGGCAACACCTACACTAAGTAATAAATTGTTGCTATCCGTAGGCCACTAGTGCTAATACTCTCCGGTGCATCAACTATCATTAAAAGTTTAAATCTGACCGAATTAGGGCATGAATGTAACAAAATGGCTAAAACAACTTAGAGGGGGTGAATAGGTTATGCTAGTGAAATTTAAATCTTTTTAAAACTATAGATCTCAAGTGTGATTGTAAAAATATGCGTAACAAATAAAAAAACTACAATCACACAACACCAAGATTTATAGTGGTTCGACTCAACCTGAGTCTAGTCCACTTTCTACAAGATCCTCTTATAAGGTATTCCATTAGCTCTTCCCTTTCGATACAGTAGGTAGGGAGGAAAACCTTTATATAATCTTTTAAGGATAAGAGAATCCGTACAATCCCCTTTATAGGTAAAGAGACACCTTACAATCACCTTTAAGGTAGAGAAACACCTTACACTTTTTAAAGGATAAGAGAATCCTTACAATCTTTTAAAGATGAGAGGGTCGTTACACAATCCTAAGTACAGTATAGACTTAATGTAAAATAGAAAATGGAGAAGTGAAAAAAAGAGAGTTACCTCTTATGTGGTGCGTAAATGAAACATGTAATGATAATAGAATGCACCTTTGAAGTCTTATTAATGCTTGCAATGCAAATGCCAAGATGTAGATGAAGACTTGTAGATAATCTTGAGTTCCTCTTGAATGGAAAATGAAGAATTGAACTCAAGAGATGGTATAGATCAATCTCACTTCTAATGCTGAAATAATGCTCCTCTAAAAAGATAGGATTAATTGATAATTAACGAGTAGCACTAGAGGTATTTATAGGTGCGATTGGGTGGTCATTTTAGGTAGCAAATCAGGCTCTAACGGTCATATTCTGGGTCGATCGGTCGATCATCATTGATAGTCAGTCGATCAGAAAGTGTCACACCCCAATTCCAGTAGACCTGACTTACCATTAGGAATACCGTCGGTGTGAGTAAGACACGTATCTATCTTACAAACCTACCAGGAACTTTGATAGCAGTACCTTAACATTTTTACAATCTCACATCACAAATCAACATAAGCAGCGGAATCGGATTATAGTAGCGGAATCATAAATAAAATGGGAAATGTCTAATGATAATATAATAGCAATACCCGAGTCATTCTGTTACATTCATCCATGATATATAATATAATCTCAAAAAAATAAACAATCCACATTTATACCGAAAAGTATCAAAGTATGATGTACAATCTCATGGTGCGGCATAAGCACAGTGGTCACAAGCACAATTCTGATCATGCTCTTCCGCTTCTGGTATCCACCAATCGCTCATACCATACTCTGACCCAGAAGATACTGGGTCACCCACCATAGGCACCACGGTACCTGCATCATCATCTAAAAAGGGGTTTATACGTGGGGTGAGCTTTCCAACTTGCTCAGTGAGGGGTGGGTTCATGTCACACCCCGTTCGCACTGAACCGGGCCAGTGACCGGGTTAACATCGGTTAACCCAAACCTGCCAGGATCATCTGATACTGTATTCCACCACAGCATACACACAACTAAGAAAAGCTCAATCAGATCAACGGAAGACTAGGTTTACCTGTGAATATTCCCATAATACTTGATACCCGAATTGTAATACAATAGTTATATACATGTGGGCCCAGAGGCATGATATCTACACAATAAAAGTACAATTCACATATCAAGTACATAAAAGAAACCATCAAAAATCAGAGTACACAGCTCGGCTTGGTATCAAAGGATAGAGCTCAGCTCGGCATCAAGGGTTGAGCCCAGCCCGGCATCACATGGTAGAGCTCAGCTCAGCCTCAAAAGTAGAGCTCAGCTCGGCATCAGAACTGCGGTCCCGTAGCATAACTCTAGCACGAGCAGTCAGTGTCGTGCTCTAACTCTTCAGGGGCCCACCAGTCCTCTTCGGGGAACTTGATTGTGGGACCCACCCCGTGCTCCTCAGATGTATGACCAATAAAATCATCTAAAAAGGGGGTGTACACATGGGATGAGCTCACTAGCTCAGTAAGTGGTAAGATGGACCACACAGCAGTCCACACAGGAAAACACAATCATATGCACTACATGCTATGCAATACATTTTAAATCACATCCACCTAAGCAACATTACTGAGTCTTTGGTTTAGTGCTACTACAGCCACAATGCGCGTATACTCCGGGTACGAGCTGCGAACTCCATCCAGCGATACACCCATAGGGCTGTCGGAGAAGGCCCACCGTGAGTACTCAGAAAAGTAAAAACATGCCGACCACCGGCTCTCAACAGAAATGTAAATAACTGAAATTAAAGGTGCTGACTCCATCAATTTAAAAGCAGTACGATTGGCCCTCTTGAATATACCACTGGGGTTGCCGACTATCCTAATGACATGCCGGGCGTTATGTCTAACCGCCACAGTGACCCAACAATCACGACCACTGCTTCCCCCCAAATGGTAACCCAACACCTTAACCCCTGTTGCAAGGGTCGTAGCACGGGATGGTGAAAATCCTAAACCGCATACTCCTATATGACAATAGTACGATTGCATAGTGCCACCGCGTCCCATACCACGGGCCACCAATGCACTCGTTTCCAAGTTGACTACGGCATCTAGTCTATTAATGCATCATACACAATGATGTCAACATTCAATCACATAAGCATCTCATCACTTGGCATTTAGAAAGTAACATAACACACATGCATAACAATGTGAGGATGACTAATCTACATAGCATATTCATGATGGTATGACTAGACTAGATACATTTAAATGAATGCCAAACAATGCCTTGAAACAATGCCAAACGTCCTCTCCCCACTTACCTGTAGTGTACAAGGATTCCCGTTCGGTACGGGTGAGATCCGGTGCGAGACGCGTAGGATTTGGTGAACCTAACATGATTGAGCGGGGTTAGTACTTCACCATTTTGGAATCAAAATTAACATGATCCAATGACACGATCATGTTTAGAATCCTAAAAGGAGGTCACACGTCCGATTTGGGTCCAATCGGACGTAAAAATCACCTTCGGGGCCTCACAGGTGGGTCAAACAGCCCACCTGTCTGGCCCACCGATCTGGCCCATCGGTCTGGACAGGCAGGCAGGTTGGCCAGTCGGTTGGCCCATCGGTTGGGCCAGGGGGCCTGTTAAGACCGGCGGGCAGGGTGGCCCGTCAGTTAGCCCGCCTGTCTGGCCCACCGGTTGTGCCCGAAGGCCCTGCCCTCTCAGGCCAGATGGCCCACCGGTTTGGCCCACCGGTCTTGGCAGGAAACCTGTTGTTTCTTCCCAACTTCTCCCATTCTTTGGGAATTCAAATGGGGCTTTTCCAAACCCATTTTTCACACCTTTAAGGTCTTATAGGATGGTTCTAACCTAGATCTAGGTTAGATTTAAGGAATGGGAAGCCATCTTACCTTCTTTGCTCAAGAACACCTTCAAACCCTCAAAATCACTTCAAACCCACAATGCTTCTCCAACCTTGTCAATACCTCTTCAAATCCTTCAAGATCAACACTTAAATCATCTATTAAACCTTAGATTCATCATTTCAAAGGTGATTTACAAGATCTCAAGAAACCCTACTCGAATCAAGGGTTTTACTTGGGTATGGTGAATGTTTAAGGAACCCCACTTTGCTTACCTCTAAATGTAGATCTAGTGTTGAAGATCACTCTTTCGGCGCCGGAATGGGAAGATCAAGCTTTGGTGCCGCTGAAATCCTTCTCTTCTTCCTCTTCCTTCTCTTCCCTTCTTCTTCCCTTTCTTTTCTCTCTCCTCTTTACTATCCTCACCAACGTACGAGTGTCGTAAATGAAAAGAAAAGAAAATCATAAATGCTATATATATACTTTTTAAATAACTAAATATTTCACATGGATGGGTCACTCAGGTGGGTGGGTGCGCCCACCTGTCCGCCCACCAGTCCGACCATCTGAGGGCCAAAAATTGGAATTTCGACAGAGTTCGGGCCTCGGCACGAACCCCACCCCTGGCATACGATGTAATATATGTATACACCTTAATATACGGCTACAATACTTGCTTTATCCATATATGGCCTTATGATAGGTGCATGTACACGGCTTGGGTACTCCCGTCTCTTCTGGCACTGGCTCGGACTTGTCGGGCTAGCCGGTGTTTAAGGTCACTCTTGCCATCATAGTCCATAAGGAGCCCGCTCTAACTCTCTCCAGTTCTGGTCCTGCATAGTTAAACTGGGTCAACCGAGTAATCAGACTGGGTTTAAGAAGTAGGGTATTACATTTACCCCCCCTTCTGAAAAATTTCGTCCTCGAAATTGCGTACCTGGCTGATAAAAAAGATGAGGGTACTTGGATTGCATTTCATCCTCTTTCTCCCAAGACGCTTCTTCAAGTGAATAATTAGCCCATCGCACCTTTACATAGGAAATGGAGCGGTTGCGAAGGATTTTCACCTTTCAGTCCAAAATTTCAGCTGGCCGCTCTGTATAGGTCTTGTCATCTTCAAGATATTCCGGCTCCACGGGTAGTACATGAGAGGGATCATGAACGTATCGCTTCAGCATGGATACATGGAATACATTATGAACGTCCCCGAGTGAATGTGGCAGAGCAAGCATGTAGGCTACTGAGCCAATCCGGGCTAAGATCTCAAATGGTCCAATGTATCTTAGGCTCAACTTCCCCTTTCGGTGAAACCTTTGCAACCCTTTAGTAGGAGAGATCTTAAGAAATACCTTTTCTCCTAGCTGAAATTCAATGTCTTTTCTGCGGTTGTCCACATAGCTCTTTTGACGGGACTGAGCTGCTTTAATCTGTTCTCGAATAACGTCGACTTTGTCACAAGTCATCTGTATCATCTCAGGTCCTAACATTCAACGTTCACCTACCTCATCCCAATACAAGGGAGTTCTGCACTTCCTACCATATAACGCCTCATACGGAGCCATCCCAATTGTAGCTTGGTAGCTGTTGTTATAGGCAAACTCCATAAGAGGTATTTATTCTTCCCAACTGCCACTCATCTCCATTGTACATGCCCTGAGCATGTCCTCTAATATCTGTATGGTTTGCTCCGACTGACCATCCGTCTGTGGGTGGAAGGCAGTACTCAAATTCAACTACGATCCCAAGGCACGCTGTAAGCTTTTCCAAAATCTGGAAGTGAACCTTGGGTCCCTATCTGATACAATGCTTACTGGCACTCCATGTAAGCGCACTATGTTGTCCATGTAAAGTTATGCTAGTTTGGCCATAGAGAACTTGGTCTTGATTGGAATGAAATGAGCAGTCTTGGTAAGCCGATCAACGATTACCCATATCGCGTCCATTCCCTTAGGTGTACATGGTAGTCCGGTGACGAAGTCCATTGTAATCCTCTCCCACTTCCATTCTGGTACTGGGAGTGGCTGAAGAGTACCATAAGGTCGATGCCTCGCAACTTTTACTTTTCGGCATGTGAGACAAGTCGCCACATACAGAGCTATTGTGACTTTCATGCTTGTCCACCAGTAATTTTGTTTGAGGTCTTTGTACATCTTGGTACTTCCTGGGTGAAGTGAGTACTCGGAGCTATGTGCTTCTCATATTATCTTGTCTTGTATATCCAAATCATCGGGTACACACAATCTGCCTCGAACCATCAATGCCCCATCACTGGTTAAAACAAAATCTAGGTCGTTCATTGTTTGATCTTGAACCTTAACTCTAATCCGCTGCAATTCAGGATCCAAAGGTTGTTTCATTATTACCTCTTGCCTAATAGCCAGATGCACCTGTAGAGCCGTTAAGGATACAGTCAACCATTTAAGGTTTTCAGGTTGACATTCCAATTCTAAGGTTGCTCCTTCATATAAGAGGGCTTCATCTATTAGCATCGCCTCTTGCACGAGTGGTGGGCTGACTGCTAAGCATGAGAGTGACACAGTCTGTGCCTTCCGACTCAATACATCTGCCACTACATTTGCCTTGCCGGGATGATACTGAATATCGCAGTCGTAATCCTTCATGATCTCAAGCCATCTCCTCTGTCTCATGTTCAAATCCTTCTGGGTGAAGAAGTACTTCAGACTTTTGTGATCACTATATATCTCACACTTCTCCCCATACAAATAATGTCGCCAAATCTTAAGGGCAAAAATAACTGCGGCTAGTTCTAAGTCATGAGTGGGGTAGTTCTTCTCATACTCCTTTAGTTGTCGGGACGCATACGCTATTACCTT
>NC_056568.1:1914605-1914703 GCF_013358625.1 Macadamia integrifolia | reverse complement strand
CTTATGTGTTTTCCTCATTTTTTTTCTGTTTTTTTTTTTTTTTTTTTTTTTTTTTTTTTTTTTTTTTTTTTTTTTTTTTTTTTTTTTTTTTTTTTTTT
>NC_056568.1:1875416-1914585 GCF_013358625.1 Macadamia integrifolia | reverse complement strand
TTTTTTTTTTGGACTTGTTGTATATTTCATTTCTTTTCTCATTCCTTGTATTTGTACTGTAACTGGACTCATTTGTGGGATAATGTATTTTGATAGTGGTCTGTGATGCATTTATTTGTTGAATTCTTGTGTAGTTTAGTTGTGATGGTTATTGTTACTTTTTAATCATTGTTATATTATATGCCTATTTTTTATCAAGTGTTTATGTGTAAAATTTTTGGAAATCCCATTTTACGCCGTTATGCTGCCAAAATTTCGTCAAACTAGTACTTGATAGGTCATAACATCAACTTATTTACCTTTTATCTACCCTCACGCATGCCATGAATGCAACATCTAAATGCAACCCTTTTTACTACTTCTTTCTTTGGCTTTTACTCTTTAAAGCTTTTACATTAACCCAATCCCATTTCCCTATTATAGATTCTACGGGATTCTAATGGTATGCTATGAGTGGAGCAGAGCATCACACTCTTATACCACCGTTTGTCACACCCCGTTCGCACTGAACCGGGCCAGTGACCGGGTTAACACCGGTTAACCCAAACCTGCCAGGATCATCTGATACTGTATTCCACCACAACATACACACAACTAATAAAAGCTCAATCAGATCAGCGGAAGACTAGGTTTACCTGTGAATATTCCCATAATACTTGATACCCGAATTGTGATACAATAGTTATATACATGTGGGCCCAGAGGCATGATATCTACACAATAAAAGTACAATTCACATATCAAGTACATAAAGGAAACCATCAAAAATCAGAGTACACAGCTCGGCTCGGTATCAAAGGATAGAGCTCAGCTCGGCATCAAGGGTTGAGCCCAGCTCGGCATTACATGGTAAAGCTCAGCTCAGCCTCAAAAGTGGAGCTCAGCTCGGCATCAGAACTATGGTCCCGTAGCACAACTGTCGCATGAGCAGTCAATGCCGTGCTCTAACTCCTCAGGGGCCCACCAGTCCTCTTCGGGGAACTCGACTGTGGGACCCACCTCGTGCTCCTCAGATGTATGACCTGTAAAATCATCTAAAAAGGGGGTGTACACGTGGGATGAGCTCACTAGCTCAGTAAGTGGTAAGATGGACCACACAGCAGTCCACACAGTAAAACACAATCATATGCACTACATGCTATGCAATACATTTTAAATCACATCCACCTAAGCAACATTACTGAGTCTTTAGTTTAGTGCTACTACAGCCACAGTGCGCGTATACTCCGGGTACGAGCCGCGAACTCCATCCCGCGATACGCCCATAGGGCTGTCGGAGAAGGCCCACTGTGAGTACACGGAAAAGTAAAAACATGTCTACCATCGGCTCTCAACAGAAATGTAAATGACTGAAATTAAAGGTGCTGACTCTAGCAATTTAAAAACAGTACGATTGGCCCTCTTGAATATACCACCGGGGTTACCGACTGTCCTAATGACCCATCGGGCATTATGTCTAACCGTCACAGTGACCCAACAACCACGACCACTGCTTCCCCCCAAATGGTAACCCAACACCTTAACCCCTGTTGGGAAGGGTCGTAGCACGGGATGGTGAAAATCCTAAACTGCATGCTCCTATATGACAATAGCACGATTGCATAGTGCCATCGCATCCCATACCATGAGCCACCAACGCACTCGTTTCCAAGATGACTATGGCATCTAGTCTATTAATGCATCATGCACAATGATGTCAACATTCAATCACATAAGCATCTCATCACTTGGCATTTAGAAAGTAACATAACACACATGCATAACAATGTGAGGATGACTAATCTACATAGCATATTCATGATGGCATGACTAGACTAGATACATTTAAATGAATGCTAAACAATGCCTTGAAACAAGGCCAAACGTCCTCTCCCCACTTACCTATAGTGTACAAGGATTCCCGTTTGGTACGGGTGAGATCCAGTACGAGACGCGTAGGATTTGGTGAACCTAACATGATTGAGCGAGGTTAGTACTTTACCATTTTGGAATCAAAATTAACATGATCCAATGACACGATCATATTTAGAATCCTAAAAGGAGGTCACACGATCGATTTGGTCCAATCGGATGTAAAATTCACCTCTGGGGCCTCACAGGTGGGTCAGACAGCCCACCTGTCTGGCCCATCGGTCTAGACCGACCGGTAGGTTGGCCCATCGGTTGGCCCACCGGTTGGGCCAGGGGGCCTGTTAAGATCGGCGGGTAGGGTGGCCTGCCGGTTAGCCCACCGATCTGGCCTGCCGGTTGTGCCTGAAGGCCCTGCCCTCTTAGGCGGGTGCCCACAGGCGGGCCAGATGGCCCACCGGTCTTGGTGGAAAACCTGTTGTTTCTTCTCAACTTCTCCCATGCTTTGGAGATTCAAATGGGGTTTTCCTAAACCCATTCTTCACACTTTCAAGGTCTTATAGGATGGTTCTAACCTAGATCTAGGTTAGATTTAAGGAATGGGAAGCCATCTTACCTTCTTTGCTCAAGAACACCTTCAAACCCTCAAAATCACTTCAAACCCATAATGCTTCTCCAACCTTGTCAATACCTCTTCAAATCCTTCAAGATCAATACATAAATCATCTATTAAACCTTAGATTCATTATTTCAAAGGGGATTTACAAGATCTCAAGAAACCCTACTCGAATCAAGGGTTTTACTTGGGTATGGTGAATGTTTAAGGAACCCCACTTTGCTTACCTCTAAATGTAGATCTAGTGTTGAAGATCACTCTTCCGGTGCTAGAATGGGAAGATCAAGCTTCGGCGCCGCTGAAATCCTTCTCTTCTTCCTCTTCCTTCTCTTCCCTTCTTCTTCCCTTTCTTTTCTCTCTCCTCTTTACTATCCTCACCAACGTACGAGTGTCATAAATGAAAAGAAAAGAAAATCATAAATGCTTCATATATACTTCTTAAATAACTAAATAGTTCACATGGATGGGTCACTCAGGTGGGTGGGTGCGCCCACCTGTCCGCCCACCAGTCCGCCCATCTAAGGGCCAAAACTTAGAATTTCGACAGAGTTCGGGCCTCGGCACGAACCCCACCCCTGGCATACGATGTAATATATGTATACACCTTAATATACGGCTACAATACTTGCTTTATCCACACATGGCCTTATGATAGGTGCATATACATGGCTTGGGTACTCCCGTCTCTTCTGGTAGTGGCTCAAACTTGTCGGGCCAGCCGGTGTTTAAGGTCACCCTTGCCATCATAGTCCATAAGGAGCCCGCTCTAACTCTCTCCGATTCGGGTCCTGCATAGTTAAATCGGGTCAACCGAGTAATCAAACCGGGTTTAAGAAGTAGGGTATTATAGGTCAAGCACATCCAAACAAGATAATAGCAGTAATAATTTATGATGCATGATCACAAAAATTAAACACATAGTCCATGATGCTTATGATGCAGTTCATTTATTTATTATCCACCTAACAATACAAACTAAGTCTAGTAAATGCTACTATGGTGCATTAGGTTGTATCTTTCACCTCAAACCGCCATCGACTATGCAAGGATACAAATCTTAGCCGTGAATTAAAGCCTGCCGATCCCCGTATGCATTCATGGGTCACCCAACAAACCCCTGATAACCCCCTCCTGGCAGTCACAGTACCGATAAATCATAGGCACATCGAACATACCACAATGGGTTATCCAACACCTCAAACTCTGTTGGCAAGGGTTCGTAGCATATGGAGTAATACCTAACCACATATACGCTACATACCTTTATAGTGATACAGTTAGTATGAATTACACGATACCGGTAAGACCTCGACCACAAAGTGTAATCCATCTCCAAATACAATCCTAGGTACATGATACCTACGAGACCTTGGCCACAAAGTGAAACCCGAGATCGTTTACCTAATCTAGCATACATTTCATAGTTGAGCATGGACTATGCGACACCGATACCAATCATCAACCACAAAGCGCATCCATTTCCAAATACCGTCCCAGGTACCAGCGAGACCTTGGCCATAAAGTGTAACATGCGACTACAACTAACTCTAATGCATATAATTAATGCATGAATGCAACATACATATGGTAATCACGACAACGGTACCACCTCGACCACATCAAATTTCATCTCACACACAACCACACACACGGTGATCATGGTACCGGTACCACCTCGGCCACACTGGATCCCGTCATACATCTCCATACATTTCATATCATGATCGTAAAATGACAAATGTAACTTATCATCATCGTATTTGAGAAATTACAATTAAACATATAATTCTAAACATGTGAGTAATTTAATAATAATAAATATTCAAAAAATAAACACAGTTCATCCCTCACCTGGTTTACAATCAGGTGTGTTCAGGTTCAAGTACGGTCACCGATTGATCAAATCAATTCCAGTTTCAGGCCACGTGAGCATCACTATCCTAGACACAAAGGGAATCATACATCAATACACGTCGGGAACATTGGGAGGGACCCACATAGGTCACCCCTAAAGGGTACAGACACTGTCCCCAAGTGATACTATTATTACCGAAAACACCTACCAAAAATAGAAATATCAGTCCTATTTCCGATGGAGAAGACAGAGAGCACATAAGGCTCATATGTCCACTGGAAACAACCCACCGGAAATAACTACAGTGTTTCCTGTGCCCTATTTTTGGTGGAATAACAGAAAGGTCCAACTCAAATTAGGGCTTTTCATCTCTGGCCCAATCATCGGGATTTGTTCCATGGAGTTTATAGGGGATGTTCCTAGCATCATTTGAAGCCAAGAAAATCTTGATTCCACTGAGCCATTTGGGAGATACGTTAATCGAATGATCAAAGCCCTAGTTGGTCTTTTGGCAATACATGTTGTGGGAGCTCATCGGGCTTGGTTCAAGCTCAACAACAACACCGGGAGGGTAGAACACGCATTATACGACCTTAACATGGTTTGTACACTAAGATTCCATCCATACCCAGGTTTGTCTAGGTCGAAATGAAGAGAGAGATTGGTGGAAGTGAGTGTACTTACCTCCGACAGCGATTCCGACAACTTGGCGGTAGCCAGCACCAAGGTAAGCCTCCAACCTTCTTCTTCTTCCTCTTCTTCTTCCTTCCTCTTTTCTATCTCTCCTCTCTTACGTTGATCACAAGGGAAATGAGGAAATGAATCCTAATTTCCCAACTTATAACTTAAGTGGACCTTAGGGTTTGTTTGGGTTGGACCACTTTTGGACCAATCGGGTTAAAATGAATTTCGAGGCACAAGGACCCGACCATTTAGGTCCATAAAGTTCTCACATCATGAGGAAGGTGTGGATGATGATTTAGGATCATCTAGAACCATTTACGATGCGTGTGGCAGGAACCATGGGCATCAAAACCCCAACAACAGCTTGTCAACCCACCAGAAACTGGCACCGGATCCAGGCCCAGGCTACTTCCGGTGGCATATTTCCAGTGGTTAAGATAGCTTGCTATCTTGACAGCATGCTTTCCCATGGCTGGTCTTGCATGGGTGGTTGCCCTCGGACATGCTTAAGGCCATTCAACATTTTTTTATGCATGCCAAAATTCAAGTGTGGGGATTCGGGTTACTTACCGTCTGTAATTGGAAGGTATGAATCCCCTCCAGTTAGATAGGGATGCAATGCATGAATATGTGGGGTCATCTCTACCCTCTTAGTAATGCGCAGCCACAAGCCAAAACCCGATCATACTTTCGACCTCCGATTCGAGGCCTGTCACAACAATTCAAATTAGATCGGATTAGGGCATGGGTGTAACAAAAAGAACCATTGGAGGTGTTCCAGGAAAGCACTAGTCAACTGAGACTTTCATCCAGTCAATTGGGTATGGTCTCAGACAATGCTGGTCAACCACCTATAGTCCTGTCCAAATTTTGACAGACAACTGTTACACTAACCAGTCACCCATAATTTGAGCATAACATTATAGTCCAACCTCAGATTGACTCGATTCAATTTGCGTTAAAATTTTTACTCAATTTCCTACAAATTTTATGACATCTCCTGATATTGATTTTAAGGTTACCAAAAATGCTCTTGAGTCACGTCAAAGTGGTTTTCACAGAATTTCAATAGAATATATTTTTCCTAATATGTTCCTAACCACTTAGAGACTTTCCATACTTGGTCAAGGTATGTTCTATGGTCATTCTGGTATGAATGAATGCAATGCATGATGTGTGAGTGCATGTATACATATAGAATGTACAAGTTACAAAGAAGAGAGAAATATGTCCTAGAAGTCTTCTTCACTTGAATCTTTCACTTCTTGGCACTTCATCTTCAATCAATTCATTTGTAAGTCCTAGTCTTGTGATGAGCTTCATGTCTTGATTTCTTGAAACTTGCTACGGTCTAATACCTTCTTAAGTATTGATACCAACTTGTTGATACTCCTCAGTTGATGACTTCAATCTTTACCTCTTCCTTTCATTCATCAAATTCGATCTTTAATATGAAGTCTCTACAAAAATATACTTGAAGGCAAATTGAGAAATACCTTCATATGTTTGTTATCATCAAAATCAACTATAAGAGTGTGCGCATATCCGTAACAATCTCCCCCTTTTTGATGACTACAAACAGATGATTCTCAAATGAAATAAATAATCAATTCTGGAGAATCATTTCATAATTTCTCCCCCTTTGTCAATAGCAAAAAGTGGGGTAAAAGTCTCTATATTATCTTTCTTCCTTTTTAACATTGACAAAGAGTGTGGTCAAAATAGCTCCCCGTGAGGTATGCTTATGAAAAAAATAAGCATGTAGTCAAAACTAAAACATGCTCCCCCCAAGCATATGCATCATATAAAAAAGCATTCAAACGTGAACAGGTATTTAATTATATGCAATAGATGTTAATGAAGCTATCATACATTCAACCAAGATAGAACATTAAAATTCTAAGATGGTTGATGCTACCAATTGTTGCCAATTTTGACAAACATTCTAGGGTTTCAGATTTCCCAGCAATAGTATGTATCCAAGAATCTGTCGGAGTTGAATATATTATCTCTTCTCTGACAATGCCAAATCAACCATCCATGCATCATCTATCTTTCACTTTGGCTCTTTAAGCCAATAGAACCAAGCATATATTGGTCCCTATAATCTAATGGGTCCATCCATGTTACAATCAAAATATCCCTTGGGTTACCAAACCCTTTTAGGTTTGTGAGGTCTAAATGGTGTGTATGACCTATGTGATCATATAGCCAAGGTCTATGAAATGGATAATGCCATTGTGGTGCATATGATTGTTGTGGAGTATGTAACCTATGATGTATTTGTGACCAATAGGGAGTGTGTGGTCTGAATTCCTTTTGAGATTTGAAATTCTTTTGAGGTCTATCATGCCTCTTGGAGGGAGTGTAATAATATGCATAATGGATGTTATTCCTTTTAGGAACTTGCCTTTGGTCATAATGGGGGTTTCTTCTCTTTGGAGCAACTATCATTTCTTTTCCTTTCCTTTGAGGTGAGGTTCCACCATCATAGCCAAGTCCTTCTTTATCTTGAGGACTTTTGCATTAGGATTCTAATAATTTATCCAAAATCTTTTGACCTTTAGTAAATACATGAATTGTGTTAGTTAACTTTGAGTTATCCTCCTCAAGTTCATGCATTTTAGAGGTCAAGGATGTAAGTTTGGCCCCGATGGTCCAAATAAGGCATGGGCTAAGATTTCTAAACGTGAGAGCGGGTTAAGGTTGAAAAAACACTGACCCTTGGGTAGGGTTGGGTCAAGCTTGGGTTGAGGCCTAGGCCTATCCCGGCTCAGCCCAATCCGGCCCTGATTTGAACCATAATTTATATAATATAATTTAGGGTTATCATCCTATCCTGATTTGAACCATGATTTATATAATATAATTTGGGGTTATCATCCTATCCTTTTATTCAGAATAATGAAATTCCGGCCATTGATTCTTATGGTCAAGTGTCCTGAACATCTATCCTCGTGTTGCACTTCATAATTTTAATTGTCTTGTTAACCATTTGTTTTTTATTTTTTATTTTATTTTTTATTTTATTTTTATTTTTATTTTTTGCTTTTAGGTAGAATCCAAATGTATGTGTTAATGTTATTTCTAAGTGGACTTTGAACTAACTTCATATAACTTTTTTTTTTTTTGTGGGAAGAGAAACTATTCATTAGAATGTGAGGAATGAGTGGAATAAAGATTATATAGGTCTTTCAATTACAGAGAGGAAAGCGGCCAAACTATTATACATGCATCAGATAAGCCTTCCGGGCTAAATCGGCAACAAAGTTTGACTCCCTAGGAATAAAAGGAAAATTACAATTACCAACTCAAACACTAAGGTTCTGATGTCCTCAATCACAACTTGAACTTCCAACGGAACCCTTTTTGAAAGGTCTGTAATACAGGCAATCATGTCTTGATAGTTAAATTTGTCTATGACTAAACTAGCACCTTTGGAGATACACTCCAAAAGACCTTGCTGCATTGCCAAAGCATCCCCTTTTTAGATACTATTGACGTCAAGATAGATCGAAAAAACATCACTCACCGGTTGCCCTGAATGGTTGCGCAAGATGACTCCCAAACCTCTTTTCTTGGGACTGGGTTCCAAGCAGTGTTAGTATTCAATTTAAGGCAGAGAGCGGGAGGAGGTGTCCATTGGTGTGGGGAAGGGGGCTCTAACAAGCTTCACACTATTGAGCATTACCATATTTAGCACTCAAGAACACCTCACATGCCTTATCTATGGAGCCCATTTCTTCTGCCCAAAAGAAGGTCGTTCCTTGCCCTCCATAAAGACTAGGCGATGAAAGAGGTTAATTAAACTAGCTGGTACACAACCTTTTTTCCCAAGACTTTGGATATAATTCCAACTCATAATCCATTGTTTAGACAAAACTCTTCATCTATGGGGACTCAGAAAGATAGGGAGGAGCCGAACCATGTTGCTTTAGACGATGGGCAAGTCTGAATCATATGAATTGGAGGTTCAATGACCCCTTCGCAACTAGGGCAACAACTATCGATCCTCATATTGCGAATCACACATCCTTCACCAACAGCCAACCCTTCTATACAAGTTCACTCGAGAAAAGACTAAATCTTTGGGGAGAGACTAACACTTCCATATAGTTTGCTAGACATATTTGGGGGTAGAAGCCATTGTTAAGAATATTCTCACACTCCTATAGTTGGTTTTGATGATAATAAATATATGAAGGTATTTCACAAATTGCCTTCAGGTATTGTTTTGTAGAGACTTCATATCAAAGATTGAATTTGATGAATGAAGGGAAGAGATAAAGATTGAAGTCATCAAATGAGAAGTATCAACAAGTTGGTATCGATACTTGAAGAATGTGTTAGACGGTATCAAGCTTCAAGAAATCAAGACATGAAGCTCATCTCAAGACTAAGACTTACAAATGAATTGATTGAAGATGAAGTGCCAAAAAGTGGAAGATTTAAGTGAAGAAGACTTCTAGGATAGATTTCTCTCTTCTTTGTAATTTGTACATTCTATATGTATACGTGCACTCACTTATCATACATTGCATTCATTCATATTAGAATGACCATAGAACATACCTTGACCAAGCATGGAAAGTCTCTAAGTGGTTAGGAACATATTAGGAAAAATATTTTTTATTGAATTCTATGAAAATCACTTTGACTTGACTCAAGGGTATTGTTGGTAACCTTAAATTTGGTATCAAGAGATGGATCCCTCATGAAATCTGTAAGAAATCAAGTTATGATTCCAATGCAACTTGAATCTGATCAATCCGAGGTCGGATCATAAAGTTATGGCCAAATTACTAGTGACTGTTTAGAATGATGGTTGTCAATCAAAATTTGGACTAGACTTAGACGGTGGAATGGCTGGAAGCCCTGGTCGATCGACACCATCCGAGACCACAGCCATTCAATTGGCTGAAAGTTACAATTGACCAGTACCTACTAGAACACCTCCAATGGCTCTATTTGTACTCCAATGGCTCTATCGATTGATCGACTGTCGATGACTGTCGATCGATGGACCCAGAATATGACTGTTAAAGCCTGATTTGTTGCCTAAAATGACCATCCAACCTTACCTATAAATACATCTAATGCTACTCATTAATTATCAATTAATCCTAACTTTGGAGGAGCATTATTTGAGCATTAGAAGTGAGATTGGTCTATACCATCTCTTGAGTTCAAGTTCTTCATTTTCCATTCAAGAGGAACTAAAAATTATTTACAAGTCTTCATCTACATCTTGGCATTTGCATTGCAAGTATTAAGAAGACTTCAAAGGTGCATTCTATCATCATTGCATATTTCATTCATACACTACACAAGAGGTAACTCTTTTTTATTCCACTTCTCTATTTTCTATTTTACATTAAGTTTAGACTGTACTTAGGCTTGTGTAATTATCCTCTCATCCTTAAGAGATTATAAGGGTCATCTTATCCTTAAAAGAGTGTAAGGTACCTCTCTACCTTATAGGAGATTGTAAGGTGTTTCTCTACCTGTAAAGGGTATTGTACGGATTCTCTTATCCTTAAAAGAATATGTAAGGTTTTCTTCCCTACCTACTGTACTAAAAGGGAAGAACTAATGGAATACCTTACAAGAGGATCTTGTAGGGAGTGGACTAGATTCAAGTTGAATCGAATCACTATAAATCTTGGTATTATGTGATTATAGTCTTTTTATTTTTTTTGCATATTTTTTACAATCATACTTGGGATCCATAGTTTCAAAAAGATTTAAATTTCACTAGCATAACCTATTCACCCCCCCTCTAGTTTATTTTAGTTGGTATCAGAGCTGGAGCTCAATGTATAAGGCTAATTTATTTTAAAGTAAGTAGACCATGGTCACATTTAATCGACCACTTGAAGGAATGAATGCATCTAGGCCTCCATACTTCAATGGAGAAAACTTCTACTTCTAAAAATGTAGATTTAAGAATTTTATTTGTGGATATAATTTTTTTGTTTGGAGAGCTATAGAAAGAGGACCATATGTTGTCTCCAAGGACATAGATGGAAAGAAAGTACCAAAGGACGAATCAAAGTAGATCATCGAAGACTTGACTCTTCTTCAATACAACTTCAAGGATCTCACCTATCTTCAATGTGCCTTAAACGAAGAGGAGTTCAACAAAGTAAGTATGTGTGAAACTGTCAAAGAAATTTGAGATACACTTATGGTAACACATGAAGGTACTACAGATATAACAGAAAGAAAGGTAGATTTGCTTGTATAAGAATATGATTTATTTCAAATGCATGAATATGAAAATATTTATGACATTTTTACTAGATTTACCAATATTGTAAATACCTTGAAAGGACTTGGTGAGACTTACACCAACTCTGAGATGGCTAGGAAAATTCTTAAGTTACTACCTATCAAGTGGAAACCAAAGACGACTGTTATCAACGAAGCCTGAGACTTGAACAAGATAAGCCTATATGAATTAATGGGCTCACTTCTTACCCAAAAAAAGGATTTCTATGAAGATTTCGAGAAAGCACATTCCAAATTCATTGCTTTCAAAGCATCCAAAAAATTAGATGAAGAAAGTGAAGAAGAAAATGATGAGAAAGTCTCATCGAATGAAGATAAAAGTGACTCTGATAAAGAAGTCACAAACCTTGCCTTAATAGCTCATGGAGACGAAGAACAAGAGATAAGTTCTCTCATTATTTAGATATTTCAAATAATGAATCTAATGATGATGATCTTCAATAAGCTTTTGAAGCTTTATATAAAGAAAGCTTGAAACTTGAGACTGAAAAGTCTAAATTGGAAAAAGAGGTTATTTCCCTCAACAAGATGATAAAATCCTTGACCTCTAAAATGTATAAACTTGAGGAGGATAACTCAAAGTTAACTACCACATTTCATAAATTTACTAAAGGTCAAAAGACTTTGGATACATTATTAAAATCCCAATGCAAATAAGGATTTGAACTTTCTTCTTGTGAATTTGTCGGTGAAGGTACTGCTTAGAAGAGACCCATATATGTCAGAAGACTTCCCCTTCACCATCGTTCAACCTGCACTGATACCACTTGATGCATGCATGGCCAATAACTATTTAGAAAATAAATATAAAATTATAAAAAAATAACTACTAACCCACTACTCCATATCATGTCACCCACAACTCATGTACGTAACAAATGATGAGGTAGGCTTCCTCACCCTAAGCCGGATGCCATTGGCTTCGTCTGTAAGGTCAAATCACCTATTTTATCTCCTATTTCTTCTATATCTCTCTTCATTTTCTCTTTTATGTTTAATTTTCCTTTTCCTCCCTATTTTATCTCATCTCCCCTTGTGTGCACGTAACAAATGGTATTAGAACTCAGGTAGGGTGCCACCGATGGATTCATATATTTTCTCCCCTTGAGAAATGAGATCATGGCTTCCTCGATTAAGCCAAGCGAAGATCACTGGCGGAAGCAACACTGGAGTTCAATTCCTAAAAGAATGGTTTTTAGGGTAAGACCATTTTTAGGGGGATGGATTGTTACAATCATATTATTACATTCAAGCCATGAACGTCTAAGATTTGTAAGGGGTAGATTAGTAGGATATTTAAGAATATTTAGTTATTTAGTTATTGATAAGTTATTGTATAATGGATTAGTGGGTGGTAGTTATCTATTATGTGTAAAGGCGTGGGATGGTGGAAAGTGGTGCAATGCTTTTTCTTAGCCCTATATATTAGCAAAAATAAATGAATGAAGATAGAGTTGAAAATCCTAAAATATCTCCAATGAGATGAGGTAGGCTTCCTCACCCTAAGCCGGATGCCATTGGCTTCGTCTGTAAGGCCAAATCAACTATTTTATCTCCTATTTCTTTTACATCTCTCTTTATTTTCTCTTTTATGTTTAATTTTTCTTTTCCTCCCTATTTTATTTTATCTCCCCTTGTGTGCATGTAAAAGAACCCTCCTTCACTTTCTTATAAGAAGAACCACAGGTGTGAGCTATGATACTTCGATTTTCTCCCAGGCTGTCAACCTTTTCATGAGTTTTTGCTTTGAGATTAACAATAGAAGGATATTAACCTCAAGCCGATCAGCTTGAACCTCTCCTTCTTCCTTCCTCTCCATTCCCAACCTCTCCGTCTCTTCTTCCTTCTTCTTCATTCCCAATCTCAATTAAGAAAAACCCAACTTGACTCCATTCCCATCCTTCTTCTTCGTTCCCAATCTCAATTAAGAAAAACTCAACTTGACTCCATTCCCAACCTCTCCTTCTCTTCTTCCTTCTTGTTCGTTCCCAACCTCAGTGAAGAAAAACCCAACTTGAAGCCCTTTTTTTGTGGTAAATCTCTAACTTGAAGGCCGATTACAAAAGACTAAGAAAGGCAGGTGTAAGAAATAAGAAATAAGATGAAATGACCAAAATGCCTTTACAATTCAATTGTGGATATATTTTTTTATTTTAATTTATAAAAAGTGAATTGTCCTGTTTACCCTCTACTTAATTCATTCTTCAATAAAATTGCTCATGATAATTGGGTCATTTTACCCTTTTGTTATTTTACCAAATATAACCAACCCTTGTTACGCTAATAACTTCCCAAAAAAATATTATTGGGTTTTACCCTTTTATTTGATAAATCAACCAACTTCTATAGTGAATAGGCACATCAGGGCTGGCCCACTATGTGTAAGCAACATCAACAATCGGTAATCCCATACAAAAACCCTCACAGTATCCCCTCCCTCAAAAGTCATAGAATACCAAAAAAAAATTAAAAATAAAATAAAAAGACAACATATTAAGGAGTAGAACAAATATGAAATGAGATATGTTTGGGTGTGATTCACTTTTAAGGGGTAAAATTATGGTTAAAATTTTGAATATATCATATCTGATTTTTTATTTTTTTTTTCAATTTAGAAAATGTTCCCTTTCTCAAGTCTTGGAAAATCACTCATTATCATAAGGAAGTAAATCTGATTGCTGACTACCTTGCTAAGGCAGGGACAAAATATAATTTTTTGATCTAGTGATGGCTTAGCCGTTGGGCTATCCAAGAGGATTTCAGATTTTACGTGCAGAGGAGATCAAGATTTCGGTTGTGATTTCTTGTGATAGATTATTATTATTATTATTATTATTTTATCTCTAGTTGACTTCTCTTCTAATGCCAATGCCAAAGGCGGGGTTGCCTCCTAGTAGATTCTTGTTTTTAGTATCTAGTTTTATTTAGCTCTATATTTCTATATTTTCTTCTCTGTTACACAAACATGACTTTTCAGCGAAAAAATATATCTTGGATATCTCTTATGTAGGGGCCATTAGTGATAAGAGATGTGGCATTTCCATATGGCGTATCCCCTCAATATGCCTTCAACCGGATTAATTATCATGTTTTCATCATTTAGGTTGAAAATAAAATTTCAATGCTTTCCCCATGTGGTTTGCATTGCTCAGTGCTCAGTGGAGTACCTACTCGAGGGGTGGTAGACTAGTCACTTGATCAACACTTGTCAAGTGTGCATGAAAGTTTGGTTTACACTAATTTTTTAATTCACTAAAAAAAAAAAGAATTCAATGCTTTCTCGCGAGACGATGAAGACTAGATTGTCTACAATTGCTGAGCTAGTTCTAGCCACCCGACAAAAGTAATAATAATAAAAAAAAATCAGAAAAGATTTTTTGGGGGGTATTTCAAGAGAGAATTTGAAGAGAGATGTCACAAAAAAAAAATGAAGAGAGAGAGAGAGAGAAAGAGAGATTTAGGTGTGGATAATATGGGAAAAAGATCATTGCCTTGTCCACTTGACATAAATTCTTCTTAAAGTTTTTCTACTTCTTTTTTTTAATTTATCTTTTCCTGCTCTCTTACCTATCATTATGGATTTTCACTGATAATAATCATCTTACGTGCTACCATTGATGTGGTTCACCCTCCCCAAAGATTATTATTTATCTTCTTAAATAAAAGCTTCTGTTCTCACATTATTTAAGAAAACAAAAGTAACATAAAACAGAGTCCATGAATTTTAGAATGTGTTGCCAAGGAAATATGTAGCTTCACACTATGGACATTTACGCAAGTATTTGCATAACAAGAGTCAAGAATTGTGCAAGAAAGAGGAGCTTAGAGCTGATTCTGAGGGAGGATTCTCTAATGCTCAAGTCAAAGATTCAAGGTAACAACAGTTATACTGGACTCCGGAAAGTGATGAATTTGAGGGTGATGAAGAATAAAGAGTATTAGCCCTTAAAGAATGGATGTGGCTTTAAAATTCATGCCTTGTCTGCCATATGTCAGTCATCTATTGATGAGTTGATTTTTATATAAATCAGAATGAAATCATATGATTAGATTTTTTGGATGACAAACTCCATAGCATACGTTCACCTTTTTGGAATGCTCTTGACCTACCTTGTTTTCTAACAAATTGTTGGTACGCTTCATGTTCTAAGTGAAGCATTTGTCAAACGTCAAAAAAGATTGTTGGTAAGCCTCATGATAAGTAAAGCACTACGCAAATTTCGAAAGGCACATGATGGATGAAACTTATGGAGCCTAAAATTACGCTCAACAACTTAGACCAATTGACCATATCTTGTAAGCAATTTTTAAGGAGAAAAATAGAAGTATGTCACCTTTTGGCACAAATAAAAGGAAACAAAGAGGACAAAAAACCCCCTCTCATGGCCACCAAATTCCACCCGAGTCTCAATTGTCAGATGTGTGGTGCTTGGACAATGGTAAAATGAATTGAAATTTTCTATCTTGGCTGTAAAGACTAAAAAACTCATGGTAAACATGTTAAAAGGGTAATTATTGTCAGATAAAACACCTAGTTGATGCGGTCTTAGTTTAATTAAACAGATCATTACATCCCCCTAAGAAAAAAAAAACCAACATACATGAAATCTCACAAGTAGGGTATATATATATATATATATTTTGGTAGAATAGGAAATTTACTGATCATTATGCAAACTGGCAACGGCTTCAGACCAACTTAGGTCATATAGTCAAGGAGTGGAAGTAGACCAATCTATCACACACATAAGAGACAGGGCCTTTCGAGCCAGGGCATCTGCAACACTATTCAGAGCCCGTGGAATACAATGAAAAGAAATAGAGATGAAAGATGTTACAAGACTTTTCACATCTAAAATAGTTGTATCGCCTCAAGGGGGGATTGCGCCTCACATCATTTAAATACTCATACACTTCCTTGCTATCTGTCTCCACCTGAAGATGAGTATATCCTGCTGTAATAGCTAAGGATAATGCTTGACGTATTGCTAAGATCTCACCTTGCAAAGGTGAAGTGAGACATTGAGGGATAGAAACGGCATGCAATTGATTACCATTTTATCCCGAAATATGAATCCCAACTGCCGTGAGACTTTCCTTTAGGTACAGCAACATCACAATTTACCTTCAAGTATCCAATTGATGGAGGCATCCACCTACCTTCTTCACTTGCGTCCCTTTGACTTGGTGCTGGCTGAGTCCACTGGGGTTTAGTTGTCGCCATCTGAAATTCAATAAAAGCCTTCTCTGCAACCATAATTACCCCTCTTGAGGGCTGTAGTTCTTTATATTAAATACCGTATCATTCCTAGCCCGCCATAAGTACCAGCATAAGAAGAAGGCTCTAGACAGAGTCATGAGCTATCTTCTTATCATGGTGAAAAATACTATCCCAACCAGCGAACCAGTCTGAAAATATTGGCACCTAATCAGTGGGTGGATGTAAGACAAAGAACTCCCAAACCATAGGGCTTTAGCAAACGAATAATCAAGCAATATGTGATCAGCCGTTTCCTTTAGTGCTCCACATCGTTGACAAGAAGAATCAATATGAAGGTGTCACGACTGGAACCCATCACCTGAAGCAATACCCCTTGCACACACTCGCCACATGAAAGCTTTTACTTTTGGTAGTGAATTGATAGCCCAAATGCATTTCCAAACGGTCTCAGGCATGTGTTCCCATTTGTGAAACCTTGGTGTGGATGCTCTACATGCAGCTCCATCTTTATCTCTAACTTGCTTTAAATTAGATAATAGATGATAAAATGATTTCACACTAAAAACACCATCCTTTGAGGCCCCCCATATCAGCTTATCAGCACTTGGGAATAGAGTTAGGCTGATCTTTAAGATAGCTTCTCTATCAGACTAATGAATAGCTTCTCTATCAGACTGATGAAAAAATTGTTGCAACAAATCTAATCTCCAATACCTTGTAACCGGATCAATAATATCAGCTATTGTTGATAATGTGCAGCCTACTGGCTTTGGATATTGGAGCTTATAATGAGGCAATGAGTGTACCCATTTCTCCTGCCAAATATCTACTAAAGCACCATCCCCAATCTGCCATAACAAACCTTCCTGTAGAGCATCCCTACTCTCTAAAATACTACGTCAGCCCCATGATGAGTTATGACCTAGTCTAGCATGTAGAAAATCTGAAGTTGGAAAGTAGATGGAATTAATAAAATGTGCCCGGTGAGTTTCAGGAGATGACCATAACCTCCATGCCGCGCTTAGACAATAAGGCTTGGTTTTGTAACCTTGAGTCTCTAAAGTCAAGGCCTCCTCTATTCTTCGAGCAACACAATCTCTCCCATGAGATTCAATGGATCTTAGAGTCATTTTCAGAATCATCCCAGTAAAAGTTAGAAGCAGCCTTTCTAACATCTTCATGATGTGATACAAGTAATTTAAAATGTGAGTCTGCAAAGTTAGACATAGAGGATAATGATGCTTTTAAGAGAATCTCTTTTCCATCATGAGGTAGGTAATTCTTCTTCCATCCTTTATTTAGAGTTCACTCCTAAACTTCACGAAATAAATCCTTTTTAGAAATACCAAAATCGGTCGGTAATCCTAAATCCTTGGAAGGGCCATCACCATAAGGAACTTTATGCACCCTTGAAAACCATCTCTTAAACTTAACATGAGTGTTTGGACTAAAAGTAAGGCTAGATTTCTTGAGATTAATTGCCTAACCTGTTGCCTTACAATATAAGTCAAGGCACTGTATAAGAGATGAGATTTCACCTAACTCTGATTCCAACAAATAGTAGGTGGGTGATTGGAGTACCTCTATGCCGAACTCTGCTTCCATGTAGGACCCCATTCTCCTCTGCTCTTCTGATAACTGAACTAAGTGCTTGAGAGCATAAAATAAATATTTCTAGTGAGATGGGGTCTCCTTGACAAATCCCTCTTGTTGGAGTTATCGATCCTTTAATACATCCATTAATGAGGAGGCTATAAGAGACTGATTGGATACAAGACATGACTCTACTAACCCAATAATGGCAAAATCCCAGCTTCAGAAGCATGGCCTCTATGAAAGTTCATTCTAGTTTGTCATATGCCTTGCGCATATCCAATTTCAGAGCTAAGAATTTATCTTTCCCCTTCTTTCTCTTCTTTATGTAGTGAAACATCTCGTGATCCAATAATATATTATCTAAGATAAGACGATTAGGAATAAAAGTTGACTGGATAGGAGATACAATTTGATGATATTTTAAGTCATAAGAAACTTATAGGGGTTAGGTGTAATTTTCCTTCAATTATTCATTGTTTTATGGTAGTATATGTTCTTCATTTTGGATATTGGAATATTTCTTGGGTGGGGGTTGTGGTGTTTATGGAGGCTCTCTCTCTCTCTCTCTCTCTCTCTCTCTCTCTCTCTCTCTCTCTCTCATATCCTTCTAGGATAGCGAACTTAGGGGTATCAATTCTGAGCCCACGTCGGTAGGTTTGACAGAGCTCGATAAGTTTACGACTCGACCTAGACTGCCCAACACGTTTATAAACAGGAATTTACGATACAGGTAGTTAGTCCATCGGGTTCTGGACCGAACTAACACGTTTATACGCCAACACATTGTAGCCCAACCCAGCCCGACGCCCTTTAAAACTACATAAAATTCCTATTTTGCTACTGCTAGTAAGAAAACTAATTAAACGTTCTTACCCTTTGCTTTGTAATAGGATCTACTTTCATTAAGTTTTGTTTTGTAAGTTGTAACAGTCATATATATATATATATATATTTAAAGAATAATCATAATCTCATATCATTTCTCTTCTTTATTAAAGATTAAAATATCTGCATCACATATTTCAGGGCCTCCAACCCACTTAAGAAAAGAATTTTAGGGCAGACATGTTTAATGTCTATTTAGAATTAAATATATTTGTAGCCCGGTTAAAGCTCAGTTAAGGCCCATTTAAGGTAGTTTGATCAAAATCCGACACCGATCGGCCCGATTATAAATCATACCATCTTGTAAATCATTATTTTCGGGGGTGGGTGAAAAAATTGGGTGTCAACGTGCATTACAAAAATAAACTGCCAATTGATCAAAAGATCAACACACAATTAAAACACTGAAGTGCAACACAATAATAGAAGTCCAAGACAACTGAGGAAAAAATTGAATGACATAGATTTCATTAATCCAAATAAACAGATACAATGATAGCCCTAAATTATATTATATAAATCAAGGTTAAAATCAGGGCTGGGTTGGGCCTAGGCCTCAATCCTTACCCAAGGTCATTGTTTTTCAACCCTAACCCGTCTTTAGGGTCAAAAATATTAGATTAGGCCTTGTTCGGACTAAGGGTGGCGCAACGTAGATTTGGGCTATTAGGAAAGGCCAGGGTCATGGTCATCTCTTGAAACTTACTGGGCACATTTTATTAAAACCTGACACCGATCGGCCCGATTATAAATCATACCATCATGTCAAATTTGTATGCATGTGTGATTTGTATGATGATTAAAATTCAAATTAGTGTAATATGAGTATGATTCGTGGGATATAAGGTGGTAGAATCATGCATGGGAGTTGTAGTTGAGTTTTGAGTTTGGAAATCCAAAATTCGAGTTCAAAACCAACTTCTGGGCATAAATCGAAGGACCACTTGGCTCTTTCAGCCCACTGCCAGAGGAACTGGTGCTACTGATTCCCTCTAGAACCATAATTTTGTCAGGCTTTTATTGGTAGTGGCTGCTAATGTGGGCACCATCACACCGCTTGGCTGTAAATGACAGTTTCTAGTGAGCCAGCAGGGATCCAGTGAGATCAGATAAACTTTGTTTGGATAAAATTTTTTGTCATCTTTTTGTTTAGGCCCATTGGAGACCTTTAAATTTGGTTTCTCTAACGTTATTAAGTTATCTTAAACATTTTTGGTATAGGTGAATTGTGAATTGTGAATTGTGAATTGTGAATTGTGAATTGTGAATTGTGAATTGTGAATTGTGAATTTCAACTTGTGTCTGCTTCGTTGGTGCTTTTTCTTGGAGTGGAATTGTTAACTATTGAGGTGAGTGGATCACACTTGAGTTGAATTCTCAACATTGTGTGTATGTAATTTTTTTTTTTTTTTTTTACCAATTATATGAAATGAGATTGTGTATTGTGTTACGATGTGTGGACTTTATTTAGAGGGAGAAAAAGGAATGAGGGTATCAAATGTGAACCTCACTTAGCTTGGGGAAGAGTGATGGTGTGATAGTCCCTCTCACTTGGCGGGGATAGGAGGATTGAGATACTACATATTGGAAGTTGTGAAATATCATGAAATGAAGTTGTGTGATTGAAAATTGTGTATTGATGACCATATGAAATGATGTAATATATGAAATAATAAGTTGTTACTTATTTGTGTGTTGTGTTAAATGTTGAGTTAATTGACTTTGTGTATCATTTACTCATTAAGATATGGTAGCTCACCCCATGTAGATAACTTTATTTGTAGAGTCTTCACCATAGGAAGTTGGAGCGATCAATGGCTGAGACAAGAATGAAGTCTATAGGTCTTTTCGTTCTTTTTGAGAGATGATGTGTAATCCAATCCATGTGTTGTGTTCATGGACAATAATAGTAAAATTGTAAATGTTTCAAACCAATGGAGAATTTAAACAATGTAAAAAATTGTGTGTATATGAGACCATGTTTTAACTTTGAATGTATATTCTGTTACTTAATACGTCATGTTATGAAATTGTTCAGCATATGTTGAGTTTACTAGGCTATTTAATTAGATCTTACGATCTGTGTCTGTGAGGACTACTCCATTTCCTTATCCCGGGATGTGAGGTGTTACACTTCTTCTACAAGGTAAGTCAACTTCACTTGTTTACTGTTTTCACTATTATTATTTTTGCTCGGTTTTGCTTATCTTAAAGGGTGTGGGAACCTACCTTTCTAGGTAGTGATCATGTATCCATAGAAATTTTATTTCATATGTTTAATCTGTACATGTTAATCTATGATGTTTTCCTTTATAAAATACATCATCTTTCTTCTTCTCTTTCACTTGTTAGAATATATTGATGCCTTATGGTCTGTTTTATGATGTTTCTTTCATTAAGTTTCCTTTAGAACACTTTTTCCTATTTTTTTTATGGTTTTTTTCTAGATTTTTCTAAGCTTGTTTTAGGCCCTAGGGGCATCTTCATAATTTTTCCATATTTTAATTATGCATGAATTTTTTATGATTATTTTATCATATTATGTTAAGTAGAGTTTTGATCATTTTGAATGATCCTTTAACATTATTAGGGTTTCCCAAGTTAGAGTTCGTGGTTTTCCTTCATATTTGTCTTGTTTAAACTTTGTATATTAACCTTTGTTTTGCAACCAAACCTTCAAGCATGTGTTCCTAAGCCTTTTCTCATTATTTTTAGTATTTTATTACTTATTATCATCATTTATAACATATGTACCCTACTCCCGATAGGATACCAAAGGTATGAATAGGACCCTTACCCGTTCTATATCTCTACCAGGATTTCTGATAGCAATACCTTAACCGTCACAACCATAACACAACCGAACCAACTAAAATCAATGCACTGAAAATCAGAATATATATATATATATATATATATGCAAAATCACTTCCATACGTTGGGGAAGAAGCTAATGTTACAGTGGGTTATTCAACAATTCGCCCTGTTAGTAAGGGATCGTAGTATACGGATGTAGACTTACCCACAAAAACTACATGCCTTTCATAGCGATATATGTAGTATGAAATACGGTATCGGAATTACCATTTTCCACACCGCGTCCATGTCCAAGCCTATCTAGCATACATACAATTTAGTATGAGATACATGGTACCGGAATAACCATCAACCACACTGCTGACTCATATCTAAATATGGCCATGGCGTACATGGTATTGAAAACCACATCGCATATCTGTAGCCATATCTAACTCTAATGCACAACAAATGTATGAAGCAATCATCCACTCGGTGATCACAGTACCATAATTTCCCTCGACCACAGTAGACATGTTCACACAAGTAAATCATATCAACAGTTCATCAATAATAACCATGTTATATAGTTCAAACATAGCATACATGTAATTAAATAATAATATATGATTGCAATAGAATGGATACAGTTATAAAAGATTAAAATACTCCAAAAATAAGTTCAGACCACTACTCACCTTCTCGGTCGACCAGGTGAGTTAATTTTTCAAGTGTGGATACCCAAATCAAACCCCACTAAGCCTCACCGAATGTGATCGTCTCTGTTCTACTTGTAAGGGTAAACGAGTGTTAATATGTGTCAAACAATGTCTAAGATGATCTCCTAAAAGGTCCCTCAAAATCTTTTAAAATTTTCAATTGAACACTACAACAGACTCACCAATAGATGGCTACCAGTTGATGTTCCTTCCTACCAATGGTTCTACCAGTGGGTTTGGTAGAGACCAACTAGGTCTCAGACACCACTGGTTGATGCCTCCTCCTACTAGTGGTATGGTTCGCATAAGCACTAGTAGTTGTCCACTGATGGGTATTTGTCCTACCGGTGACTAACCCAAAAGTTACTGAACTTCTCGAAGCTTCATCGCCTTAAGTCTGATAGTTGGAATTCTTTTCATGGGGTTTGCCTTCCTACCTTCCATATAACCTCGGATGATCGTGTTTCTACTGAGCTATTTGGGAGTTTCGTCGATTACACGACCAAAACCCTAACCTCTTATTTAGGTCAAAATGACCTCGAAGCTCAGGTAGCTCACTTGGAGCTCAGCAAAAGCTCGGGGAAGTGCAATGCAAACTACCCCAACCAACATAGGTCATGGGGGTCGAGGTTTACCCCTCTAACTTGACAAAACCCCGGTCCTAACCCTACCCAAAACCCAAAACCCAAAATGGGACGAAGGAGGTGAAAGGAAGGGCCTTCTTATCTTTGGAGCAACCAACAATAAGGGGGGTTGGTTGGATAGCTTCCTCCCTCTCTCTTCTTCTTCTTCCCCTTCTTTTTCTCTTTCTCTCCCTCTCCCATGTTGGCCTCAGGTGAATAAATGAGCTTAGGCTCATTACAACCTTATATAGGTAGAGGTCGTAGGGCCTACTTACCTGTGCACTTAGTCTCAACCAAATTCGACTCAAACTGATGGTCGGGCCACTTGGACCTACAAGGTGTGTAAGTCATAAGGGTCGGTTTCAAGTAGTGTGGAAGCATGAGTGAAGTTGACTACAACACTCGTTGCGGGTCCCAAGGGCAAAGAATGCAGTTTAGCACTACAAAACGAATCGGTTGATGTCCACCAGTAGATGCACGTTTCTACCGTGGCCCTACCGGTGGATAGTACAATTGTTGTACTTTGTTGGTTTTCATCCCTCTTTACACAACACCTAGGTGGTTCCTCTAGGGACTTGTGCATTGTCTTTTTGTGATGTTCCTACCATGTAAGTGAATCAAGTGGGAAGGTGTTAGATCACTTACCACCAAGGTTTGGGAGGTCTGAGTACATATTATATCGTCAGGCAAGCTTTGCACTGATAGGTAGGTTCATCATTTCCCTCCAAACAATACATTGTCACCATCCAAAAGTCACTAGTGTTGTCAACATTCAGTGCGAGACCTATTACAAAGTTCAAATTTGACCGGAGTAGGGCATGTGTGTAACAGCATATGTGTTAGATTTATTTTCATTAAGTAATAAAAACACCGATTTTCATTGGGCAGACTAGGATGCCTAACACCTTCCCTAGACCATAACTTAGACCTTTACTTAAAGCGATGGTTTGACCAATTACCCCATTGGATAGTTCATGGAGTCATTCTTTGTTTTGTGTGGGTCCTAGACCTTAATTCTAGGTCGTGATTCTAATTTAATCATCTCTCTCTCTCTCTCTCTCTCTCCAAGGGATGAGTTGGAGGATGAGCGTATATGCTCCTTCCTCTTCAAGCTAGGTTATACCATGTTCCTCACAGTGGTACCTCCACTGGGGATAACTCTTATAGACTGGATCAAACTTCTGATGTGCTTGGCATATATATTGTACTATGATAACATGAATTTTCTTTTACTATTTACTTTTGTATGCTAACTTTCATGGGCTAACCACATCATGTCATTGCATACACTATCACACATGCTTGGTACTAAGGGTGAAACAGGGCCGGGTTTCTTAAAACCCTAACCAAATGCTAGGTCTTCAAAATTCAACCCAGGCCCAACCCAGTCCTACCAGGTTCATGTTTAGGGCCAACCCTGTTGGGTTCATACCAACCCAACCCGACCCTAATTGACCCTGTCAGGGCTGAGTTGGGTCGGCTTGGGTTGACCTTGACTTCTGCAATTGTTGGATTAACATTGATTGATATGTTTTTGTCATTTATATCTTATACATTAAAAAATTACAGAAAAAATAAAACACCAATAGGAGCCCTAACTTCCAATAAAAAACTTTGGGTTAAGTTTTGGGTTGGGTTGGATCAAGCTGAGGCCTCAACCTGAGCCCGACCCGATCCTAACTTAGAGTTGGGACTTTTCAACCCTAGCCCGTCTTTTGGGTCAAAAAACTTGGCCCAAGCCATGATTGGGCTCAGGTAGGCACGGGTTCGGATTCGAGTTGTCAGAGCCAAACTTTCACCCCTACTTGGTACACCAAAAGTACACCTCATACATTTAACCTCATTTGACACCCCATAAGGTAGTCCAGGCCTGGTGTTAAGACGTCGGCTTACTCTTAATGAAATCACAACTCCTTAGTCTAGTAACTTTGGGAATCTCAAAGAGTCGTACCAACGTACCGTTTGATCATTTGTGAAAGGACAGAATGAAAGGTATACAGGTGCACCCTACTAAGGGGAGCCTTCTAAAATGTCCTATCGTCCTAAACACCATGCATAATAATATCATATGAGGATATGACCTCAAAATTTAGGCAACGCCACAAAGGTTTCAAAACCTTAAAACCATTAAGAAGACCAATCCAATCAACACCACATGCCCAGATAGCAAAATATGGTCAATACCATAAGAACCCAATCAAGTTATTAAAGTCATTACGCTAATATGCACAGCATATGGCCCACGCCTTGTCAAAACAAAAACACATTTGAACATCCCACCCCTGCCCCTACATTCACTTTAGTCCATTCAGGCTCAAATAAATAAAGCCCGTATGGCCTTAAGAAGAAACACTCATTGCCTAACATCTACATTGTGGAATTCCTTACGCATAGCTAGGGATGTTAAACCGTCGAAGGGATGTTAAACCGTCGATTTAGCTTGGTTTCGATCTGATTGAATTGGTTTTGGTTTAGGAATGAGGGAGATCAAAATTAATCTATTAAAGAACTTCAATTTTTGATCGATTTTGGTTTTGATCCAATATGATTTTGATTTATTTTAACTTTTTAATATTAGGTTAATACCAATTTAGATCGATTCATTTTCGGACTTGACCATAATAATTTTTTACATTCATAACCTATAGTGACAAAAGAGTTGAGAAAAACATTTTAAATTTGTAACAAAATCATGGTTTATTAATGTAAGTGAAAGATAACTAATATTGAAATCACAAAATGAACCCTACTATCAAATCATTCATTTAAATGTCCAACTAATTTTGTGTAGTGAACAAAGAGATCAATGGAAGCATTGTTATAATTTACAAATCAATTTCTCTATTTATAATTTCATGTATATTGATTTATAACAATTCCTGTTACAACAAAAAATATTCTCAATTGTAAAAAAAATGGATAACTAATTCACCTATTTATAACCTCATAATCACTAATTTTTGTATCTTTTTCATTCTATTTGATTATTGATCGAGATTCAATTTGAATGAATTTTCAATCGGTCTCATCATACCTCAGTCCAAAACCATTCCAATAATGATCGATTTGATTTCACAAGTCGAACATAGGCCCAATCCATCGTTCTCTACATCTTGTGGCTCCCAATTTTCCCAACTTCTTGGGTAGGTTACACCCAACCAGGGTTCTAAGTTGATACGATCTGTTTCAGATCGTATCAGTATCCACTGAGCCAAAACCATTACCTGACCGATCCTGAATTAGGTATCGATATTATTGTATCAAGTGTAAAATTGACAAAAAAAATCTATTTGTTTATGAAAAATAAGGGTAAAGCTGATCTATCCAAGCCGATACGGACTGATCCAGATCTGTATCGGCATTCCCAAGATTTAGCACCTAACATGTCATGTGCTCCTGGGTGGAGTACCATTGTGGATCTATATGAGGAAAAGGCCATAGGTCACGGGTTTCATAAGCAAAGGAACTGCCTACGTACTCTGAAAACCGGAGAACAGTCTCATCTTCTGCTTCTATACTTGGTTTGTCTTCTGATTGATCAAATTTGCTCTTAAATAAATTGAAAAATAATTTAAAAATACACGTTAATTAACTTATATGGTCAATTATAGGTTCACCACCTTATAGAAGGCCAAAAGGCTCAAGCAAACCAGAAATTTAGAGAGAGCTTGCTGAGGAAACAATGTAATATCATCATCTCTCTGAAACAAGCCTGGTCTAGAAATATTATGAAGGGAACACCAGTCATTGCCTGGAAATTAGAGCTAATTAGTACACCATTGAACAGTTTACAATGAATAGAACAGTTTTTAATGAATCTGACTGAGCACTCAAAACTTCAATTTTGATTGTCATCTTTCCTCAAGTTGCACATGAATGACACATGAACTGTAACTACTACCCCACTCCTCCCCTCTTTGAAAAAAATCAATACTAAATGAAGGGGGGAACACCGAAAATAATAAATAAATCCAACAAAATTTCATTTCGTCCTAGAGTCCTATGGAGTACCCAACCCTTCTCCACCAGAAGAGAAGAAATCATGTCTATGAATGTAGGAACTCGAGATGGACAAGAGTAAGGTCTGTGGCCAGTGGCCACCAACCAGTCACCAACATGACCTAATGGCGAGGAAAAGAATTTGAGATAACAGAGAACATGTTTTACCTATAAAAAGAATGAATTATGGGAACTGGAATGACCCTCCAATAGTAGTGTTACCGGAAGGGGGCTTGATTGCCACCCAAAGGAGGGAAATGGTGATTGCGATGAGGCCTGACCAGACATACACGATGGTGGGAGTTCTCCCTCTTCTTCCCATCAAACCTTTGGCAAAAGGGTAAAGATGAGCCAAGACCCAGAAACTGAAGAATACCCCACCTAGCAATTTGCTCCATTGTGGTATAGTACTGTAAATGGTCCGGCTGAACCCAACTGCAATAGCAATCAAGTTGACCATAATGATCGTGATGGGCGGAATCATGAGAGATGTCCACTTCACAATATAAAGGTCAGCAAATTCATCATCCAAGTCATCACCAGCTGACTTTGATGTCAATGTGAATGAGATCTCAATCCCAGCAACCACTTTCAATAGCCCTTGAAGCACAGCGGCAAGGTGGGCACTGGTGCCTCCAATTAGCCAGAACTGCTCATTCCTCCACCATTCCTCTAGCTCAATGCCTGACCACCTGATCTCAAGTATAGCAAGCATGCAAAGAGTCAAAGTGATGGTCAGCAGGTAAACAAGGAATGTGACATTGAGGGTCTGCACGATGAACTGGCCAGAGTAGAGGGAGAGTGCTGGAAGGAAGCAGTAAACAATAAGAAAGACAGAGGTGAAGGGATAGATTCCGACATTGAGGTAGGCAATCCTCTGCAGAATCTTCATTTTTGAGCTGGCCAGAAGAGCATTATTGCGAGAGAAAAAAATCTCAACAGAGCCAGTGGCCCACCGTAGCACCTGGTGAAGCCTATCAGTAAGATTGATTGGAGCAGT
This sequence comes from Macadamia integrifolia, assembly GCF_013358625.1. Taxonomy (NCBI): domain Eukaryota; kingdom Viridiplantae; phylum Streptophyta; class Magnoliopsida; order Proteales; family Proteaceae; genus Macadamia; species Macadamia integrifolia. The sequence goes on along the minus strand of NC_056568.1, from coordinate 1,886,452 downwards.
CCCACGGAAGGCATCACGCTTGGTCACACAATAAACAGATTTCCATCCCCTGTTGTGCATCCTGTATCCTGTGACAACATCTTCTGTCACAGACCCATAAATCCACCCCACACGGTGGCCCCACTCAGTTTTGTCCTCATACCAGCACGAGATGACGCTGATTGCCTCTGCAACTGTAGAAGCATCAAGAAGGTCACGAGGAATTGTTAGAGCACCTGGAGGACGTCCATTCTTCACTGCTGGGTGATCAGCAAGGGGCCGACCTTGGAACTCTGCAACAGGGATTGAATCAACGAGGAAGGATGAGTTGCCAAACTTTTTGGGAAACGAAGCTAAGTTCATTTCTTCATCATCATCATCTCCCATTCGAAGGGCCCGATTCTCTTCAGGGGTATTGGCAACTGATACCTTTCGCTTGCGACGGCCCAAACAGCAGCTACAGAAACCAGGGTTGTGATCTTTTGATCGAGGTGGGTCAAAGCCATAGAGGGCAATCCTACGGAAAAGGCATCCAGTTCCTACATATACAGGACCTTGAAGACCATCAAGCGCACGCATGTTAACATCAAAGAAGACAGTATTATGGTTGGCATATCGATCAGAGGGATCGATACCCTCAAACCTCTGAGGGAATTGCACATAACAAAGGCGATCACCACCACGGTCCATCATGAAGCACATGCCTTCTCTCATTGCCTGGGAGTTGTAGATGTAGTGGTCACAATCGAGGTTAAGGATGAAGGGACCATTGGACATTATGGCGGAGGCTCGAACAAGGGCATTCATGGCCCCAGCTTTCTTGTTGTGATCATAGCCTGGACGTTTCTCACGGGAAACATAGACAAGCAAGGGGAGACGGATATCAACATCAATGAGATCAAGGAGCTTGCTATCGTCAGAAGTGACTTGTAATGGTTCATCGCTGGGAGGCTTCAACATCACCTGTAGTTGAAAAACGCATGTTTAGAAATTCTTTTTGTTTGGGGGTGGCAGAGGGGAGAGGAAAGGGAAAATAAAATGATTTTCTTCTCTCCATCTCTATTAGAAATAAGCAGGTCAAACCTTAGGGATAATGTTCACAAAATCAATATGCAGACAAAATTAACTATTTGGTCCAACACTTTTCCTTTTGTCTTGAAATTTTTTGTTCCAACATATTATAGTCAAGAAGAACCATAATATCAAACTCTATTGAAATGGTTACCTGTATGATACCAGCATGATCACCCTTTGAGTGTTGGGCCGAAGGATGCAACCAAGTGCCAGGCCAGTGTGTTCCATCAGCCATCCAAGTTGCTTTTGGGACCTTAATAGGTTCCACAGTTTCATCATCTCTTGCATTTTGTCTCTGCAGTTTCATGGCTTTGATCTCCTCCCGAGCATGATAGGCATCAGAACGGCGACGAATAGAATCAGGAAGGCCATTAATCCGGACCTTGAACTCATCATACTCACGTTTAACTCTTCTGCGGTCCTTGACAAAATCAGGGCGCACCTTGTTCTTATAAGGATCTCTCTTCAGATTAAAATAAGACTCTGGATTCCTGGGTTCTATGTTATGTTTCCGGCAGAATGGGACCCAAAGATTGGCAAAACTTGCGCCTTCAGCCATAGCCTCAAATGTAAGAAGGGCACCACCATCATCAGAAACATAGCAAGCAAGCTTTTCAACAGGGTAATCAGCAGCAAGAATTGAAAGAATGGTGTTTGCAGTGACCAGAGGTGGCTCTTTCTCTGGATCTGCAGTGGAGACAAAGACATCTATGCCTGGGAGATCAGATTTTCCAGTGGGATTGTAGGGGCCAGGTGTTTCAAATTTCTCTTTCAACACAGCAAGATCCGTAGAGCGGTTAATAGGGTTGAACTTCGGAAGCTGATCAAGCAGCCAGGAGAAGGCAAACCAGATTTCGCAGACCACGGACATTCCCCATAGCCAGATTGCATCATGATTTTTGTGTTTAATCCTCCACATCAGAAACAGGGAAAGCACAACCATTCGAACAAAAATTAGGAGCCTGTCAGCATAGGAAAAAATAAGTCAGGTAAGGAGGAAATGTTAGCACATGTTACTACAAAAGCATTTCAAATGAAATATAATATTTTTTTTTTCATTTTTTTTTCTATGGCATGGACAAGGCTATAAATCAAATAGACACAATTACACTAAAATGATGTCATCGAGCAAATTATTTTTAACTTCTAATGTATTATGAGTATTTGCATTATAATGCCCCTTACAGATAGATTCATCATCTCAATTCAGCAAATAAATGTTAACAATGAAAAAATCCACTTGTAACAGATTAGCCCTAATTGTTAAATCAAACCAACCACTCACATATCCCAATTCCGATAGTCAAAATTAGATATAGAAAGTAATTAAAGGGAGAAACAAAGTAAAACAGGAATCAGGGATGTCCCATAGGAACTGATTTTCAGAATATTAAGATTATTTCATATGGCTTTACTTTCAGCCACAGTGCTCCCATGATACTTCCAGAGTTTGGATGATCTCAAGACACCTGCATGTGTACCATGATTTTCATAATACCAAAAAATTTTTTTGGCGCCAGACATATAATTGGAACCCTAATTTAAATAGATGATCATCTCCTCTGTGTAAAAGATACAGAAGGCATTACTCACATTGCAGAATAATATCATCATAGGAGAAGGATTCTAAAATAAGAGAGTAATCGTGTAACATTGAAAAATGATTCAAATCATGAGATCAGTTATGCAAAAATGATTGAAAAACATATTTCTCCAACAGTTCCAACGATGGGCACAACAAGATACCCTTTTTGCAAAGCATGGAGAAGTAGAAATAGAAATATAACCATATTTACTGAAGGCCAGTTTGCACCAACAATTCCCAATCACAATCATGACATACACGGAAAACCTTCCCATATTATTCAGGTAACAATTGAGGTTATACGCTCCCAAGCAAATTCTAGCAAGAGCTAAAAGAATCTGATCTATAATATTAATGATTAGATCATGACTTATAGAAGGCTCTTGCTTTTTTACTTTCAACTCTCAATACATTTTGTATTTTTTTTTTTTTTTTGAAAACATGAACCAATGAATCATCATCCAGTCAAAGATAATCCAAAGAGAAAGAATGATGGCAATTTGGAAATTAAAGACATCAATAAAAGCAAACCTGAAGCAGCAAATAATTTTACCATGACCTTTTCATTCGATCAAATAAAAATTAAACTTGTAATGGAATAGAAGGATCCCATCCAATAAAATTAATGAAAATCTCTCTCTCTCTTATCTAAAATTCCCAAAAGAAAATAACAACAATCAGAAAATAATGACATTACCTATATGGACTGATAACTGCAGCAGGGATCTTTAGTTTGCGTGTAAGTGGCCTCCAAGGTTTAGTGATCAGTTCTTCAGGCTCATGAATTCCATCATCCTTGTCATCAGAAAAAGGCCCCTCTTTAGGCCATATAGCATTCCCGTACCCATATGTCCCCTTGGTTTCAAATAGCCAACGGTTATGATCAAAATCCCCAGTCTGGCTCCTCATTAACATAGATTTGGTTGATTTCATCAAAGATAATCTCCTTTCCATCTTCGACATCCCAGCTGGTGGTGGCAATGATAATGGCCGTCGATCCACAGGTATCTCATCTAAATCTGTAGCATTATAAGGCTCCTTGCACCCTGGGCATACTGCACCACCCGTCTTAACAGCATCTATATAGCAATCCCTGCATATCTTAAAATCGCATTCACAGGGAAGGACGTCTTGTCCTCGTTCATCACTCATGGCTTTCCCATCACACCCATGTATAGCACAAGAAGATCCCTTGGCACCAGCCATCTGGGGATGGTTTGCTTCAGATTCACTCACCTTATCCATGAGATGAGCTCGAGTAACACTGTTGAACCCACCAGTGAAAAGAGAACTTGACACATACTGTTCTTCAACCTTCTGTGAGATGGATGGATCAAAGGGCTGGTTATCGGGACTTGGTGGTATGTGCACAGTATAGTTCATGTATTCAGCACTGCTAAGTTCACTATCAAGGTCATCATTTGATTCTCTCGAGTACCTAACGTAGCGCCCCGACAAAGTTCTCCGAGCGAAGGTGACATGTGGAGGAAGAGGAGGCTTTCCTCCTTGTGTTTCAGAAGCATCGGATGCTATCGATAGAGTCGATCTGTTTGGCTGGAACTTTTTGGACGCCATAGAGAAATCCTACCAGATGCTGAAATTTCAGAAAAGAAGAATACTCTGAGCAATGTTGATCTTGTAGAAACATAAGAGAGCGCTTAGATAGTTGAAAATCTTGACATAACAAATAAAAAAAAAAAAAAGATAAGGAACTCTGGCTTGATCAACAGTAAAATCAACCTCGAAGCACTGATTTTGAAGCTTTTGGATGAGTATTCCAAAGGGAAGGATAAAAAGACTTCAAAAACGGAAAAAGGCAAAGTTCTCCATCAAAGAAACTTCGAGCTTCAATGGAGATCGAAGCAGAATAAGTTTAAAAACAGCAATTTCATCACTCAATATCAAAAAAACTCCAACGAAACCGGCGGAAAAATATAAACCTTCCAAAAGAAGCAATCACAAATTCACAATTCACAACCGCCCAACAATTTAGCAGCGAGGACTCATCGACTAACCTAAAAAATGAAGGGAATCCCCGAACTCACTGACAGAAGATTACATTACAAAACCAGTATCCGAACAAATCAACAAAAAACTACAGTTCTAATGCATTACCTCTTACAATGCCAGATCCAGTCCGACCTTTAAGGCTTTGAAGAACAACAAAAGCTTTGCGGCTCTGAAACCTTCAACTTCTAATGAGATGGAGAGAAATCCTCTCTGAAACATTCATGGCAAAAGACCAACAACAACCATCTCTTCTCCAAACTTCCAAGCTGGATACGCCATTTTCAACACCTACTCTTTAATCCTCTCACGACATGAGGGTTTGGGACTTCGTTTTCTACTAATGAGACTTCTTTTTTAAGCAAAAAACTTCGAATCAAAGCTGCTCAGAAGTCCACTGTTCTCGATAATCGATCGATCGATCAATCTTAGACCTTCGGAGGAAAATCTTGGGGTCTTGGACTAAAGTGCAGAGATTTTCTTAGACAATGTGAAGCAGAGACGATAGATTTCAGCTTCTTTTTTTTTTTCTTCTCTTCTTCTGTTTTTTCTTACAAAATGAATAATTGAGCAGACTATGGAAAGGCGGATATCGAGGAAGCCGAGTGAGAAGGCGCATTTATAGGAACCCCTTACACGCTGATTATATGATTATACATGCCGACGTGGCGGTGTCCGGCCCGATCAGCTGCCCACGTGGGTACAGGTGGGTATAGATCTGGATTCCATCCATAGGATGTGGGTCCCACATGCAAAAGGTGGGTTCCACAGCCCCATGGGAGGGCCAAGACTTGGACCCACCCGTCCTCATGTGGGGAGTGGCGCTGGTACGCTGTTTCATGGCTGTACGATTGTTTTTTACGTTGTTCCATGATCATGGCTGCACGATTGTTTGCTTCGTCGAACGTTTAATGTCTGTTTCCGACAATGCCCCTTTGTCGTCGTGAAATTTGTGAAAATGGTCTCACTAGCGTTCCAAGTTCCAAGTTTCCAACAACGAAGGGCGGTGATACGGCCGCATCGTGTTTAACGCGTGGCTGTGTCACATTATTCAGTTCTTTTGGTTCTTGGACCGTTTGACTTGGGATCGTAGTGGTCCCGCCACTATGGAGGGAGGAATAAAAGATGATTGGTTTTTGGTAGACCGTAGAAGTCTTGTCAATTTTGATACTTGTAAATGAACGGTTACGATCGCATGATCATATCAATTTCTGTATTTTATAAGGTTCCAAACATGGTAGGAACATGGCCAACTACCAGGCTACCAGCATCCATTAGTGTAATAGAACGAGCTACGCAGATTTTAATTTTCTGATTATTTTATGTTTTTGGTTGGAAGGATTTGCTCTATTTTATAGAATTTTTTTTTTTTAGTTGGAAAGAAAAAGTTCTCTCCACGTTTACAGAGATGAGTTCAGATCCTCTGAAATGTGACATGCAGGGATGCTCTTTCATGGACACTACTTCCGGGGATATAATGTATATTGGTGATCTCATATGCACACAAACTATTGACGATGGTAAGCATTTCAATCGTTTGATCCAGCTATCCTTCATTTTCATTTCCCCCCATTTCTGCATCTCTCTTTCGCTCCATCGTCTACCCGCAACCACCCTCCGCTCATTCCTACCAATCCTACAGTGTAGACACCCGATCTCAAGGTATAGTCGATGCTTAAGAACCATAATAACCTCACTTGATTAGTAGTACTAATTAATTTGTCAGAGCCGATTTCGGCCTGACAATTAAATATATTTTTCATAAAGAATCGAACATTAGTCAATACTGCGAAAACAGTACAAAATAGTCGATTTTACCCACTTTTCAGTAACCCTATACCAAAATAGTGCGCAACTCCCGTATCATTGAATGGCGCTCGAAACGCGCTATCCCAGCGAGACTTTCAAAAGAGAAAGAGAGAGAGAGAGAGAGAGTCCCCTCTCCCTGGGCCACGTGACAACAAAAGTTTGGAGTGAAGGGGTCCTCCCCCTTTCGACCCTAATCCCAGGTCAAACTCAGGTATAACTTCTTCCTCTCTAGTTAGTTCAGTATAACATAACTCCCAAAATTTTGATCACGGAGCCTCCACCCCATACACCCCTGAGCAGGGAGGCTCCCTACCCCTTTGTAATCCCACGGCTTGCTCATTGACGAATAGGAGCACCATTATTGGGGAAGAATCAACAATACTTCCTGGATTAAACTGAAATTAGGTTTCACCAATAACAATAACAGGGAAAAAAATGTAAGGCTCTAAGTGAATGGTAGCCAATCAAACATAGTCGTCCATGTGTGTTTAGGGTATTATGGCATACACATTTGGGAGAACATTCAGACTTTAGCATCTAGTAGAAATATTGGCTTTCGATGGGTAGAGTGAGTGTCTAACACCTTTCCATTTCCGTAACCTAATCCTTACCAAACCTCTAGCTAAACCATCCATAGAATCATACCTTGGCCTCCATCTTATGTGGCGATTCTTCATCAGTTTTTCCCACCCCTAATTGTCATGCAAGTGGAGATGCAAAGGGTAAGGCAGGGTGAGATGAAGAGGGTGGGCAAGAGGACAAAGAGAAATGTAAATGGTAAAAGAGAAGGAGAAGATGAAAAGGGTGGGGGAGAGGGGAAAGAGATATGCAAGGGTGATATAGGAATGAGGATTTCCATAGAGAGAGATGTAGCGGTGGTCCGATCTCGTAGGTGTTATAGAAAAATATGCTACTATCGGGGGCATTCCACCTGAATCGAACGGGCCGGCAGGATCAAGCGCAGAAGGCATCAATATAGGCCCAGATGAACGGTTTGGTCCTGGATGAACTATAAACCTGATCGATAGCTGTTATCTAGGTCAGGAGTAGCTCGACCGACCGACATTATTGAAATGGGTCAATTTTCGAGCGGTTGGTCAGCACCAACATAGGGAAGGTGATGTGTATGGGCAGCCATGTTGTATCTGAACAACTAGTAGTTTAAGACAATACCAGAACCATGACTGCATGGCAGAGCACCTTCAACCTCGCAGGAAGTAATAGAAAATCAACAACAATAAAGTAAATCATATAAAGTACCCTCCCAATTGACCTAAGTCATTAAAGGAAAAAACGTAATTTTAGGTAAGGTTACACAGACCCAAACCCTAAATTATACCAATATAAGATGGAAAGACATGTAGAGGATCTAGAAATACCTCGATGTAGCTTTGCTCACAGCGGAATGAATCGGATTGCACCACGCATCGATCCACACAAATAGTGACAAATAAAGGATTGCGACTCACTAGGCAATGATCCACCCTCCAAATCCAAGGATTGCAATGGAGATCCTTGGAGACACACACTGTTACACCCATGCCCTAATCTGGTATAATTTGAAACTGTTGTGACAGGCCTCGAATTGGATATCGAAAGTACGATCGGGTTTTGGCTTGCGGCTGCGCATTGCCGAATGGGTAGGGATCACCCCACATGTTCGTGCATTGCATGCCTGTCTAACTGGAGAGGGTTCATACCTTTCGATCCCAGACGGTAAGTGACCCGACTACCCACACTTGATTTTCGGCAAGCGTCATAATTGCCGAAAGGCCTTGAGCATGTCCGAGGGCAGCCACTTGTGCGAGGCCAACCATTAGATTAGTAGCTCCTATTCAAGAAGAAGCTCCTAGCTATGAATATGAACTAGCACGACACTCTTCATGGCACTCATCACAATGTCAACGGCAATGAGAATAGAAAAAACTGTAAGAAACCTCATCATTTGAACAATTTCAATTGAATATACTTGTCTCTCAGTGCGATACCCTCCATTTTAGTGTTTATGCATTATACATATTATATATAGCTTTTTTTACTATTTTTTTAATGCCAAAGTGTGTAAAAAATGTTCTCTATCCATTTATGTGCATATCTCCAATACGCTCTAAAACATATCTTAATTTTGGCCGACCGATACCGATACTACCCTACCAATGGAATTTTATAGCGGCTCAAAGTGGCATTCTGCAAAATGTAGAAGGCAGGGACAGAATAAAGCAATGTAAGAAACTCCTACTGGTTCAGAATTGGAAAACATGATATACATAACCTAAAACTGCCACTGAACACCACAAAAATACATCACAAAATCCCAAGTCAGCTTCTCTTTTTATACAAGTTTAACAATCAGCCAGCTTTTTTTTTTTCATTTAAAATAGTCCTAGTGGTAAGGTAAGTTTGCAGGCCTCGACGGAATGGTAAGGTAGTTCCATTGTGACCTAGTGGTTGTGGGTTCGAGTCAGGAAACAGCCTCTCCACTAAGTGGAGGTAAGGTTGTGTACATTATGACCCTCCCCAGACCCTACAATGGCAGGAGCCTCATGCACTAAGCATGCGCTTTTATTTAGAATAATCGTTATCAGCATTTTATCGAAGCTTCCGTAATTTTATTTGCAAATCTTATGAACCAGTGTTTCATTGATCATTCAATAATAGATTATCATTTGATCATTTTGCTGGAAAGAAGTCCCAAAACCAGCAACCTATAGAAACCAGTGCTATTATGCCACCAATAGATTGAAAATCAAAACTGCATCTTCTCTCTGTGATAAATAACAACTTTAGTAGACGAGAGAAAGAATTGGAGAGGCACAAAGAAAAGCAATATTCCCATAAACAGGAAAAATACAAAACTAACCCCAAATATTCCCTCAGAAAAAATTCGTAGAGGAAAAGTGCTCCAATCCAAAATCCTCAGCCAAACTACAAGTTCCTTAGCTAGCCCATTAGCCACCTCGTCTCTCAATCTACGCCTCCATGGGGGGGGGGGGGTATAAGACATTTTCTGTTGAAGAATTATGACAAATAGTTCCCACGAACCACAAAGCACGTGAGCATCTGAGGAAACTCCTCATGGTTGCAAGCCTACTATAGAACAATTGCTGAATCACCTTCAATTACTATATCTTTTGGTCTTGCCATTGGCCATTAGAGAGCTGTAAATCCATCCAAAGACAGTTCAGCTGATGTCGAACCAGGGAACAATGGATTCAGTTGGATTGGATTTATTCTACCAATGAAGGTATCATTTGGTGGAGAGGGAAAGGGTAGTTGGGCGAAAGAAAAAGGGGGCCTGGTATAAGACCTGCAAGGGAGACAAACATTACCTTATTTAGGAAAATGGTTATGGAGAATAGAGAGTGGAGTTGGACGGGGGGTTATGGAAGCAAGTGATATGATGCAAATCTGAAACCATAGGCTTTTAGGGAAGACAATGGTACAATACAGGTGCAAAACAGGTGTAACCAGTGATAATAAGAAAGAAATAATACTGAAACAGAAACAGAATAGGCGCAAAGAATTTCCAGAAACAGAAAGAACAGTTATAGAGTTTTCAGAATGAAATTCTATGACTTCTAACTGTGAAAGTCAAGTTGAGTTCTCAGAGGATCCAAAGTAATAGTTTGAAATCAGAAACTCAGAAATATCTGGTGCTCAAGAGGGTGGGATTGGGGTGACTTCAAAAATAATTGGAAACAGACCAACAGATTATAGTGATATACTAAGGGCTTTCAAACTGGTATTTGACAGAAATTTTTAGAATAGATCGGAAGAAACTCTTGACAAATTTAGTATGTCTTTGGGTGGCTTGTGGATTTTTGTATATGCTTTGCATATGCCATACTTCTATATCCTCCTCATTTTTTGGCATTTTTCCTGATCAAAACTGTTTATTCATTCATCAGGGAGGGAGGGGGAATAGAATAGGCTGATTCTAAACAGAAACACAGCGGCAGGTTGAGCCAATAACAGAGCATTGAGTATGGAATTTAGGAACTGGAAATTCTGATCTGCATTGCAGCTCTCTAATATGGATTATAAGAATAGAAAAGGTAGAAAAAATAATAAGCTTGAAGAAATTCACACACAAAATGGCTTAGACCACCCAGACAATAGAAATCCATGTCGAAACTGAACCATATTGTAGCTGACAGCAGCAGCTTCAGCTCATACAAAGAATCACATACCTCATTGCATACACTCCTATTTACAAAGTAGGGTCTCAACCATAAGATTTGAGTTACAACCCAATGACTTACATTCTCAGAAATAAGAAATTAAAACCTATCTAGGAGCTTAGATAGCAATAGAAAAATAGAAACTAATCATTGGCTAAAGCTAGCTCTCCAGGTACAAAATAGAAAATCAGAAACAGAAATTAAAATTAGAAAAGAGCTGCTGATTGGAAAATCAGATGAGGTTTCTAGAGTTTCTAAAACCAGCCCATGGCTAGGATTTTTATTTTTTTTTGGATGAATAAATAATTCATTACCAAGAAGAAAAAGAATATGCAAGGGAAGAGGAGGGGGGGCCAAAACCCTCAGGAGAAGGGGGAGGGTAAGGAGCCCCAAAACTAACT
>NC_056568.1:1859075-1875396 GCF_013358625.1 Macadamia integrifolia | reverse complement strand
GCAAGGGAGGCCCCAGGAGGCAACAATGAGCCTGTTCCTTGGGGTATCACGAACCGAACGATGGTGGAGTGATCTGAGTCTGGAGGAGACATGGAAGTAGATGGCTTTCCAAATCCCTTCCAAAGAACTAGAGTTGGGGGTCCATCTATGAAGATTCCTTTCCATCCAGAGATGATTGATGGTGGCACAAAAGGCTAACTCTCCAACAATGTCAAATATGGACGACTCCTAAAGGTCATGTCTACCCAGATCCATTCACAGTAAAGGGGGAGAATGGGGTGGGTGGAGGGTCAACAAGAGTGGAGGACCCTTTTTCAGATGGAAGTAGAGAAGGTGTAGGAGAAGAAGAGATGGTCAACATCTTCAGTACCGTTCCAGCACAAACAATAGGAGGTAGGGACCTAGATGTGATGGAAATTGAGGAAAGACTATGTAGGGAGGCAGTAGGAGAGGGCCTGCCAAGCGATAAAGCTATGACGGATTGGCGGGGGATGTGCCCTTTGAACCAGGTGATATTACACCAAGGAATGGAAGGGTCTTTTGAGCGAGTGAAGTTCCAGGAAGCGATGGAGGAGAATTGACCCAAGGAGGATGGCACCCAATTAATAGAGTCCTGAAATAACCTAGAGGGGGTGAATAGGTTATACTAGTGGAAATTAACTCTTTTCGATGTATAGGTCCCAAGTGTGATTGCAAGTTAAAAACGATGCAGAATAAATAAAATAGGCACAATCACACAACACAAGATTTATAGTGGTTCGACTCAATCTGAGTCTAGTCCACTCCCTATAAGAATCCTCTTGTAAGGTATTCCACTAGTTCTCCTTTTCAGTACGATAGGTAGGGAAGAAAACCTTTACAATCTTTTTCACGGATAAGAGTATCCTTACAAATTCCCTTTACAGGCAGAGAGGCACCTTTACAATCTCCTTTGCAGGTAGAGAGGCACCTAACAATCTCCTTTAAGCTAGAGAGGCACCTTACACTCTTTTAAGGATAAGAGGATCCTTACAATCTCTTAAAGATGAGAGGGTCCTTACACAAGCCTAAGTACAGTCTAGACTTAATGTAAAATAGAAAATGGCGAAGTGGAATAAAAGAGAATTACCTCCAGTGTGGTGCAAATGAAATATGCAATGATGATAGAATGAATGCACCTTTTCAAGTCTTCTTGATATTTGTAATGTAAACGTCAAGATGTAGATGAAGACTTGTAGATGATCTTGAGTTCCTCTTGAATGTAAAACAAAGAACTTGAACTCAAGAAATGGTGTAGACCAATTCTCACTTCTAATGCTCAAATAATGCTTTTCTAAAGTTGAGATTAATTGTTAATTAATTAGTAGTATTAGAGGTATTTATAGGTGAGCTTAGGAAAGCATTTTAGGTAGTAAATCTCACTTAAACGGTCATATTCTGGATCCACCGATCAACCGGTTACTGATGGCGGTCGACCGCCAAGAGCCGTTGAGGCAAAATATAGCCTTTGGGGTACTTCCAAACAGTCATCGATCGATCAATACTTTCTACCAGTCGATCGGCTATGGTCTTGGATAGTTCTGGTTGACCGGGGCTTTCAGTCGGTCGACCGCCAACATGACAGACTGTTTTCACAAAGTGCTGTCATACTGACCAGTCGTCAGTTTTTTGACCATAACTTTTTGGTTAGACCTCAGATTTACCTGAGATCAATTGCGTTGGAATCGTAACTCGATTTTCTATAATTTATGGAGGTTCATCACCTGATACCGATTCTAAGATTATCCAAAATACCCTTAAGTTAGGTTAATGTGGTTTTCACAGAATTTCACTAGAACACATTTTTCCTAATTTGTTCCTCACCACTTAGAGACTCTCCATACTTGGTTAAGGTATGCTCTATGGTCATTCTAGTATGATGCAATTCACATGTATGTGGTGAGTGCATATATATATGTGGAAGTTACAAATTACATTAAAAATGACCACTCTATCCTAATGGTCTTCTTCTTCACTTGAACCTTCCACTCTTTGGTACTTTATCTTCTTTTCTTCTTATTTGCAATTACATGTCTTTAAGCTTTATGTCTTGACATCTTGAAGCTTGAATTCTTCTGATACCTTCTTCAAGTATTGATACCAACTTATTGATACTCCTCATTTGATGACTTCAATCTTCATTTCTTCCTTTCATTCATCAAATTTGATCTTCGATATGAAGTCTCTATAAAACAATACTTGAAGACAAATTATGAAATACCTTCATATGTTTGTTATCATCAAAACCAACTATAGGAGTGTGGGCATATATCCCTAACAAGTTCTGCATTCCTCAGTGACTAGGGGGAATGGGAGGGAGGGAGGACCAGAGATCCGCTAGGGGGGAGGGAGAAAAGGAGGGGACCAACCATTAGGGTAAAGGATGGAGGCCACCAAGCCGGATCTGGTCGAGCCAAAGGAGGATATGATTCTAGGAAAGACCAAGGGAAGAAGGATGCCCACAGGGTGCCAAGTGTCAAACGAGAGTAAGGTGAAGAAGCCGTCACCAATGGTGCAGGATATGGCAGGAAGGGCTGTGAGTCTGAGGTGAAGGATGTAGCACCAAATTCAGGAGGCATCAGATGGAAGGGGGCCGTCCAAAGGGAATCATTTTAAGAGGGATGGAATAGGCCAAGATACTGCGCTGCATGGAGACAATTTTTCAGATGAGCTTAAGAATAGATGCGTGGTTGACATCCTTGATTTTGTGAAGGCCAAATCTCTTTCAACTTTAGGCTGAAAAACCTTAGACTAGCTCATGGGATGAAAGAACCTGGTGGAATCAGTGCCTTTCCAAAGGAAGGCACAGAAAAGATAGTTGATGTCTTTAGAGGTGGATGCCGGGAGGCGAAAAATACTAAACCAGTAAAGATAGAGGGATTGAAGGACATATTGGATAAGGACAAGGCGACCAGCATAGGAGAGGAGCTTCCCTTTCCAAAGCTGAAGCCTTTTCTTGATGGAATCGAGGATGGGGACACAATGATGGGAAGAGAGATAAGAGGAGATAAGAGGGAGGCTAAGGTATTTGACAGGGAGGGGGACCCCAAGGAGAAGCCAGAGATGGCTAAAAGCTGAGCTTGATTGACATCAGAGACAACCGATAGGAATAGGCTAGATTTGCGGAGGTTAATTTTCAAACAAGAAAGGGACTTGAAGAGGTGAAACGAGGCCATGATGTTGGTGATGGAGGCTGGGTCAACTTTGGAGAAGATCATAAAATCATTTGCAAAAGCAAGGTGGGTAAACATAAGAGCTTTACATTTGGGAATGGGGGAGATAAGATGGAGATCAGTGGAGGATTGGATCGAATGAGAGAGAAATTCGAGGGCCAGACAGAAGAGAAAGGGGGAGAAAGGGCATCCTTGCCTAATGCCCACGCAGAGAAGTAGTCCACAGGGCTACCATTGATGAGCACAGAGAAGCGGGAGGGTGGAGATGCAAGAGAGAATCCAGTGGACAAAAGAGGGGGGAAAGGACATTTGGAGGACTTTGGAGATGAAATCCCAGCGGATAGAATTGAAAGCCTTATATATGTCAATCTTGAGGAGGGCTGCAGAGGAATGGCATTAGCAGTTGAAACCTCTGATGATCTCATGGCAAAGGATTATGTTCTCAGAGATGCTTCTCCCCACAATAAAGGCAGATTGATTTGGACTGATGAGGGAGTCGATGACTTTTTGGATCCCGTTGGTGATGATCTTGGCAATGAATTTATAGAGAAGGTTACAGAGGGAGATGGGCCTGAAGTCTAACATGCATTGTGCACCCTCATTCTTAGGGATGAGGCAAAGGAAAGAATGGTTGATGCCAGAGATTTGAGAAGGGTTGAGGAAGAAGCTGCGGATGGCAAAGAGATCATCGCGAATGATATGCCAACAAGTGAAGAAGAAGCCCATGCTGAAGCCATCTGGACAAGGAGCTTTGTTAGATTTGTGGTGAAGGACAGTAGCAAGGATTTTGTCATCCAAGGGAATGGCTTGAAGAGAAGGCAAAAGATAATCAGGAATGAATTTGTTAAGGATGTTAGGGCGAATGGGAGAGTTGGAAGAGCAGGGGGATGAAAGAGGTTATCAAAGAAGGAGACAGCTTTTGCCTTGATATCACTAGGAGAGGAGAGCTCCGTGCCAGAGTGGGAGATGACCTTAAAGATGGAGTAGGAGTTGGACCAGGCTTTGAGGGAACAATAGAAGTAGGCCGAATTGGAATCTCCAAGCTCAAGCCATTTGATCCTGGATTTCTGGCGTGAGGAAAGATTCTTTCTGAGCCAGATGAGAGGAAAGGTCCAAAGCAGTAAGCTTTTCCTCTTTAGCAAGGGAAGGATTGAGGGGGTCAATCTAGAGCCTGGACTGGATGAGGTCGAGTTTTCGTTGGCAGGCTACAACCTTATCAGAAATGTTGCCAAAAGTGGAGGAATTCTAGGCTTTGAGCGCCACTTTCACATTTTTGAGCTTTTTGGCAAAAGCAATGAGGGGAGAAGATGAATCGTGATGGGGATGCCCAGGTGTCCCTAACCAAAGGGAGGAAACCCTCATGAAGGATCTACATATCAAAGAATTTGAAGGGTTTGAGACTAAAGGAGATATGGGGTTGAACGAAGAGGGAGATGGGAGAATGGTCAGAGATACTGGGAAGTTCAAAAGTGGCATGGGAGGAGCAGAAAGAAGTAAGCCAAGCTTCATTGACAAGAAAACAGTCAAGCTTACAAGCGACTTGACTATATCATTGCGACAATTTTTCCAGGTGAATTTGGAGCCAGACCACCTAAAATCGTCCATCCAAATCAATGCACTTATTAGGGGGCACCGCCAATTTTGTCATGGGAAGCCTGAACCACATTGAAATCACCCCCGATATCCCAAGGGAAGGAAGGAATGGTGGAAGAGAAGGAAAGGAGGTCAAACCACAAAGGAAGCCTGTCCAAGGCCTGATTGAGGGAATAAACAGCAAAGAAGAAGGAAATGGGTGAGTCAGAGGGAGGGAAGAAGGAAAAATGGATAACTTGGGAGGAAGAGGCAATATGTTCCAAAAGATCCAGATACGACTATTGGGGGAATAAGAATAGTTGGTGATGTAAGACTAGGAAGGAGCTATGGAAGCAATGATACGAGGGGCATTGGCTTCAAGGACGTAGGTTTCAAGGAGGCAACAAACCACAACCTGGGATGATTTAACGCGGGAGCGGATAGAAATATGCTTGGCAGAGGAATTGAGACCTCTGACATTCCAAATGATCCAATTTGGAAAGAAGGAGGGAGGGAGGGCAGCCGAGACTCAGAAGAGCGCGTAGCAGCACCAAGTTTGGAATTGGACCGGCAGGAGTATCCATTAAGGGGCCAGGAGAAGCATTGGTGGAGGATTGGGGATTCCCAGGAGACGAGGACCGATGGAGGATAGACATGACCTTCTTGTGACCTGTGGTAGCGTTCCTGGAGGGAGCTAGAGGAGCTAGCCCAGTCATGGAACAAAGAGAGTCTTCCACCAAAGAGTAGGGAAGCGCCTACAAGGCTTGATTCCCGGAGGGGGAACTAATCGTGTGAGAGGGCACCATATGAAGATTATCCGGTAGGATTCCATCTTCAGAGCAAGTGACATTACCTGGAGGAGGCCAGGGGTGGGGAGCACCAGCAAGAATGTGTATCTCCGCCCCACCTAGAAGAGACCGATTGCCAAAAGGGCAAACCAGAGGAGGGGCGATACCATAATCCTTCTTCTTGGCAGAGACCAGGATAATTGGAGAGGCGATGTTGACACCTTCCAAGGCGTTAGGGGGCAAAGTATCTGATAGGAGCATCTGATCATCAAAAGGGACCGAAAGGGGTCCAGTCGTGATATCGGCAACAGGAATGGAGGTCTCAGCAAGACCAGGGGAGACAAAATGAGTGAGCAGATGTGAGACAACAACGGCTTGAGGAGCATCGAAGACCAGCGGCAAGCGAGGCAAGGTGACCAGAATGGTAGGGGAGCCATCGGAACTAGATGTAGAACCAAAGGCGATCAAGGGAGTTCCAAGGCGGCGGAGCAGTCGAGCGATAGGATAAACCTAGGGGGTTAGCGGAGACAAGACTAGCGGCGGTGATGAGGCCATAAGGTTCGGCCAAGGCAGGAGAGGTAGCTCTCGCACGAAGAGGGGAGGCGGGTGAAGGAGAAGATGGGTAAGGGTTGTGGGTTGGGTTAAGGGAAGTAGGGTTTGGGTCAGCCAAGGTGGATGGGGTAGAAGTCAGGTTAGTATAAGGTACCGGGTTGGGTAAGGAGAGAAGGAATGGGCCGGGCTGTATAAGTTGGCAGGGTATAAAGGGTGGTTCGTAGGGAATTTAGAAAACTTGGAAAGAAATTTAACCGGAAAGAATTGATTAAGGGGATGAAGGTGGGTTGGTCTCAACCGGGCGATTGGGGGTTATAAGGTGGGATGAGAATTGGCCAGAGGGGGAGGTCGTATGAAGGGGTTCCACCGCAGGGGATATCGAATTAAGAAGAGGAAGGAGGGGGGAGGTCAGAGGAGAGGGAGGCAGGATGGAGAGTAACAGGTGTGCAGATCGAGACTACAAGAGATCGACCAACAGAAGGGATGGAGGGCCAGAGGCGACAGGTAGGACAGAGGAATGGCGTGTGGGAAGGGAAGAGGTGATAGGTTGATTGCAAGCACATCAGCAGCATCAGTTCTAGCATGGCAAGACAACACAGAGTAGCGGTTCTTATCTACAGGATTATTCGTTGGACCATCATATCGCGAAGGAAGTTCAATGTCAGCGGAATTCTCCATCGGAGTTCGCTAGGTTCTACCTCTTTTTTTCCTGATAATTTTTCTCTTTGCATGTTCTGGAGGAAGAGGATCCATGGTTGTAGCATGAGGATCAACCCAATCTATTTCTGAAGGGTCAACGAGAACCCCTATTGTAGCATCTTCTTCAAACACGGCTGTAGCTGTAATGGTTTCTTTAGGTTTGTTATCATAGTCGACAGTGGAGAGCACGAAGCACTTGTAGAAGAAGCATGATGGGGGATCCACTCATAAAGGATTTCTTGTTCAAACTTCAAAGGTTTGATCCTCACCATCTGTGATGGTTACCGAGGATGGAAGAATCTGATTAGCCGAAACATCAACGCAAATACAGGCGAAGGATAGACGATCCATGAGCTTGGTTCTCCTATCAAAGTAAAGAGGCTTGCCAAGAATAGAACCGATGATACTGAGGCCTTTGACACACCAGAAGTGTAGGGGAAGGTTGGGAAGGGAGATCCAGGTAGGAATGGACATCGGTTCCGAGCAGCGGAAGGAGGTATGTTCATCCCACTGTCTTAAGAAGATGGGTTTCTTCCCGATGTACCAAGGGCCACCATGAAGAGCAACGGCTTTGTCCACAGGGGAGAAGTTAAAATGAAAATGCCATTGTCAAGCATGAAGGTGGAGGGGGAAGCAGAAGGTTTCCACTGGTTGTGAAGGGACGATTTAACAACTAAGAAGGGAGGGCTGCTACCCAAGAAGGAACCAACAATACAATTTTTCCATTTGCAAATTTCAGAATCCAAAAGCCCAAGGAGGCAGAGCCCAACAGGGGTAATTTAGGGCAGAAGGGTGGTGGAAGTAAAGAGAATGGCCGGTGGTGGGAGGCAAGGAAGAGGAGGCAACAGGGAGGAGGAAACCACAGAGGACCAGAGGCGACAGGCGGAGGGGGAGGGAAGAGGAGGTGGGGGAAGAGGGGGGTCAAGGGGAGTGGGGATGCCGTCGGCAATGGCCAGCGAAGGGAAAGGGGAGGCATGGGATCAGGTCATGTCTTTCATCATAAAAATTTCACATGAAATTGTTCAGACAGATGAAATTGATTTTGTTAACCTTGGCTGTTCTTCTACCAACGTTTACAGCGTTAGGATTTTCTAGCTGTTCTCTTTCTTTGCTTGGCTTCGATATCATGATATGTTGAAGTATGGCTTACTAGAGGGAGGAGGGAGCTGGGTAGAGTGAGTGGGGTCTTAGATGTAGGTATTTAGAAGGGATTAATTAGCCAACATTTTAAGAAGGGACTAGGGAGTTCGGCTCTTGAAAATGTATGGAAAAAGATGAAAGGCACCTTTTGATAATGTTTTATAGTATGTTTTGTTGTTTTGAAAAACAAAAAAATTGTGCTTGATAATGCCTTCGTTTTGAAAAGCTGTTTGGAAATGAAAACGGACCCATTTTTTTAAACAAAAAAAATAAATAGGTTTTCCACATAGTTTCTTTGCTTCTGAGCCAATGTTAAGTTACACAATTTCAACATGGAGAAATAGGACAGCTCTGTCATTTCACTTTAAGATATAAATCTCTTAGGATTCAATTTATGGTTATCAAATATTTTTGTTGCCTCGTTGGTGTCGCCTTGAGTTCGTCTAGAGGTCGCGATAACTATGTGTTAAGTTTGTCTCGAATTCTTGACCTGTTTTGAAGATTGACCCGATCCGACATATTTTGGTGGCGACCTGAATGAGAATTTTTCTGAGATCTGTGATGGAAGCAGAGGGCTTGGGCCGATAGGCCCAAGCCCGGAGCCCATCACTGATCTCGTATGGGGGTGCGGGGGCTATGCCCCCGCGGTATGGTTCGATCTGATCGACCGTGACCCGATGGGTCGAACCGCTATTTGGAGTATATATATATAATGTACTGTTGCTTGTTGAGAGTCATTGTATTCTAGGGTTTTTCACGAAGCTAGGGTTTCAGGGCGAGTTCTTCCTCGCCGCTGCTAGATTGTAATCCTTCTTCTACATAGTGAATCATCTTCTTCTTCGCCCGAGGACGTAGCACACCACCTTGGTGTGTGAACCTCGTTAAATCTCTGTGTCGTACGGATCTATTGTCTCTCTTTATTCGTGTTTCTTGGTGTTTGATCTAACACTATGGAATCAAAAGGCTTCTGTGGAAAGATCACATGGAGAGTAATGTAAGGCTGGTTAAAGGTGTACCAACCCCAGATATATCACTGAACTCCAATGCAAAACAAGATAGACGATCCACTAATCATGTAGATCAATAGACAAAGCCAAACACACTCTTGGCTAGGATAACAGTTGCTGAAACAGACCAGCAGTGATTACAAATATAAACCCAGTAAACTTGACATTACAAGGATTCAATTTCAAGTACTGGTATGCAGTTCAAGTCCCCAAACAATAGGCTGAAAATAGAGTAGGCTAACAGTACCTTAAATCCTGGAAAATTAAGTCAAAGACGAGAAAAATTGTAGCTCACAAACTAGACCTCTGATGAGACTGCAAGTAGGATCGAAGGTAGGTAGTAATGCCACAAATAAACTTGAAAATTTCAGCCAAGGCTGATGGCTGATGGGGAAGTTATGAAGGTTCTTTATTCAGTCATGAATTAAGAAACTTTATGACCTGAAATAGGCAACTGTCAGGACTTGAAGAGGAAGTTTCAGAAAGGACTCAAACCCTGATCAAAGGTAGCTCCTAATGGCCTGAACCCACCTTAACCTGATTGCGAGGGGTTGAAATTTGCTCACTCGGAGTTGCCTCAGTTTCTGGAGAAAACCCTGATCCACAGGTCTTGGACTTGAACTGGAAAACGGCAGAGGTAACCAATCAATGGGACTTGATTTTGGCCTTCAAAGATTGATGATCAGATGTTGAACCACCCAGGATAACAGAGAAAACAAATAGGAAAAAAAAAAAAAGAAGAGTTGATGGAAGGGAAAAAGAAAGGTAGTTGGATTAGGCATCTCACCCACTCAACTGAATCTCTCAGCCATGAAGACAAACTTCAATTTCATTAACTCAAAAATATGTATCAAAACCAATGGTTGGCTTTAAATTAGCAAAACCAAAGTCTTACACAAAACAGGATAGTAATAGAAAATGAAAAAAAAAAAAGAAAAGAAAAACGAAGAAATGAACTACTTCTTCCTGAAGATTTTCCTAAACTCAACTTTTCTTGCTTGACAAATAGGAACTAGGAATAAAACAAAAAAGGAAACTAAGCTTAAAAGAAAACAATATGGACCAAAATACTGTTCACGTGAACAGTTTTTTTTTTTTTTTGTTTGGGTCCTCTTTTTCATGCTTTAATCTACATCAGAGAGGGTAAGTTGAGGAAGAATCTGGGCCCCAACATATAAGAACCTTTCACCATGGCCTGGTTAAAATTGACCTATTTCAGTTTCGACATTGTGGAAGCGAAATAATATGCGACTTGAGGGGAGGAAATGTTTCAGTGGAATGGCCAAATGCCGAAATAATGCGGCCAAATTACAAAGGCAACACTTAAATACCACATTTCACAAAATGAGGTCAAAAATTTTGACCCTTTGGTAGGTTTCAACCGAATTGTGTGGGAAGTTCTAGAAATCCGGACTTTGGCCAAAACTCCTTCAATCTTTTTCTGGATCAAGGCCTTGTGAACTACTTGGGAGCATCAATCTTCTAGTGGTTTTGATCTGTTGGAATAATGAGTTATTGTAATGCCCTGTCTCCATCATATCGTGCTTTTGTGTCTTCCTTGTCTTCTATTTCCATTCCTCAGACCTAGCAGGAGGCAAGTGCAGAACCTAGATAAAAGGAGGCAATGAATGAGGAGATGAGAGCTCTTCACAAAAATGGCACATGGGACTCAATTGCTCTTCCACTACAAAAACGATCAGTTGGCAGCAAATGGGTATTCACAGTTAAGCACAATGCTAATGGGACTATGTACAAGTACAAAGCAAGGCTGGTTGCCAAGGGCTTTACTCAGACATATGGGATCGATTACCAGGAGACCTTTGCTCATGTTGCCAAGATGAACACAGTTAGAGTTATTATCTCTTGTACAGTGAACCAAGGTTGGGAGCTATAGCAACTGGATGTCAAGAATGCATTACTTCATGGAGAATTGACAGAGGAAGTGTATATGGATGTTCCATGAAGTTATTCTAGTTCAGTGACCCAAGGCAAGGTTTGCAAACTAAAGAGGGCTCTTTATGGATTTAAGCAATCTCCTAGGGCATGGTTTAGTCAGTTTTACAAGGCTATGATAGCAGTAGGCTTCACTTAGAGTAATTCTAATCACAACATGTTCATTAAAAGGGTGGGTGATCAAATTACTGTGCTAATAGTATTTGTAGATGACATTGTCATTACTAGCAATGATGCAGCTGAAATCTCTATGCTCAAGGCCTATTTTAGTAAGAAGTTTGAGATTATAGACCTTGGGAAGCTGAAATACTTTCTTGGCATTGAGGTAACATGATCTACCAAGGGTATTATTCTCTCTTAGAGAAAATATAGCTTTGACCTCCTCTCTGAGACTGGCATGTTAGGGTTTAATCCCTCAGATACACCATTTGAAACTAACTTTCATCTTAGAAGTAAGGAAGGTGAACCGTTTGATAAAAGTCGATATCAAAGGATGGTTGGAAGACTGATCTACTTATCTCACGCTCGACCAGATATAGCTTATGCAGTCAGCTTGGTGAGTCAGTACATGTATGATCCCTATTCCTCTCATTTGGTAGTTGTGTATTGTATTCTTCGTTCCTTGAAGACTACCCCAGGAAGTGGCATTTTATTCTCCCCTTCAGATCACTTGAGGGTCGAGGCATATATTGATGCTGATTGGGCAGGTTCTCTATATGATCGTCGTTCCACTACTGGCTACTGTAAATTTGTTGGTGGCAACCTGGTTATGTGGCACAGTAAAAAGAAATCAGTTGTGGCTCAATCTAGTGGAGAAGCTGAGTTTCGAGCAATAGCACATGGTATATGTAAGCTACTTTGGTTACAGCGTCTCCTTCATGATCTGAGTATGTCTATTCGGTTGCCAATGTTATTGTACAATGACAATAAGTCAACCATCAGCATTGCATATAATCCAGTCCAATATGACCATACCAAACATGTGGAGATTGACACACACTTCATCAAAAAGTTGGAACAAGGCTCATATGCATTCCTTTTATGAGAAGTAAAGATCAGTTAGCAGAAATTCTTATAAAGGGTCTTAGTAATAACCTTTTTATTCTATTTTGTGCAAGTGGGCATGTGTGATATCCATGCACCAACTTGAGGGGGAGTATTGGAATATTGAATTATTGTAATGATTGGTTTTAGGGTTATTATCCAAACGGACCCTTTAGCCTACTTTAGGGTTTTGTTTCATTATAAATAGAGAGGCTTGTGCTCATTATTGGCACAAGTCACATTCTTCCTAAAATCTTCAAGATCCTTCTAGGCATTATGTGGTATTGACATAAGCATGGGGGTGTGAGTGCAACATGTAACTTTTAATATTGAATGACAAACAGTTGTGCATTTATAAATTGTCACATTAGTGTAATGTTAAATGGTTTCACACTTTCTGTAATGTGGAATGCTTTTCAATTATATGGTTCTTCATAATGGATATTTCAATTGTTTATATTGAATGTTGTGCGTCCTCGGCTTAAATTATGTGTAAAATATATTATACAAGGAAAATGATACAATAGGTTATATACGACGTATACTAGCGACCTAGGGTCCGAAACCAAACTACCACAATGATTTTTTTTCTTTTTTTTTTTCAATATAATGATTCAAACATGTATAATCATGGTTAAACATGCAATCCCTAAAGTTTAAGGGAAAATTCAACTTTTTGGCCACCAAAATGGTCATTCGGTTTTCTCACTGATACAACCAAATTGATCCCTCGGTGGGGAAATGACACGTGTCGCCTCTGAGACACGTGTCCGCCACCAGATAAGGGTTCCAAGAAATCAATCACGCTCGATCACTCAAGCACGCTCGGTCACTCAATCACGCGGGATCACGTCGTTTGCATGAGGGGAATATTCCCCACAAGAAGGATGGTCGTATGGGAGAGGGACAGAGGAAAAGACAAGAAGGAAACCCTAGCCCCGAAGAAGGATATAAGGAGGCCGAGAGGAAGGAAGAAGGTAAGCTCTGATACCCTCACCATTACTCCCTTACTGAACTGTGTGGCCGACCCTGACTTGAGCGTCGGAGGACTAACCCCGGACAAAGCTCCGGGCCTCCGTCGTCTGTGTTTGTGTAGGTCCGACTAACGGGGTTTTTTGGCAGCAACAGATTGGCGCCGTCTGTGGGAATCGACGGTAATGGTGGGGAGAACCTACAACCGCAAGAGGACAAGAGCAACGTCCAACATGGACATGGGGGAAGAACCTTCAGGGGAGCTTCCTCCCTCGGCGGAGATAGGACGAGAAAGGGGTAATGACGACCGGGAAGTGTCCGTCAGGTACCAGCGTTCGGCTGGATATTTAGTACGTGAAGGTAGTGATCACCAGCCTCCTGTAGCCCAAGAGTACGTGACGAGGCAGCAATTCGAAGACCTCCAGGACAAATATAACTGGATGGCCGAGACTATGAGGGAGGTCTCCAAAGCTGTCTCTCATAAGACCGGCGGAGCACCCCCAAGTCCCCACGTCTAGTTTGAGAGAGCTCGAGATGAAGACCGGAGCAGTACAGGATCGACAAGGGCCGATCGTAACCCTCAAAATCGAGCGAGGGAGAGTCCCGCGCCCCGAGGTGGGACGCAATGCGCCGCCAGAGACCCACGTGGGGATCCGCACCAAGGAGACAAACAGAGACTCGAGGACTCGGGATTAGGGATTAAAGCGGATGATCCTAGACCTGAAGGATGAGATCATGAAGGTGGCAGAAAACCAGACGGGAAATCACTAGCCGGACCTCACCAATGACACGGCCCTAGTTGACGAGGTCATGAGGGACCCGCTCCCGATCGGCTTTTGTCTACCCAAGTATGACACTTATGACGGGTCAGGGGACCCCATCGATCACCTGGAAGGCTTTAAGGTCGCCATGCAGTTCGATCGGGTCTCGAAAAACATATTGTGTCGTGCCCTTCCATTGACATTCAAAGGAGCGGCGAGGCTATGGTACAACCGACTGCTGACGAAGTCGATCCACAGCTTCAGCGACCTAAGTTCCTTCTTCGTGAAGGGATTCTCTAGAATCCATCCCCTTCAGAAGACTACATTGAACCTGACCAACGTCAAGCAGCAAGAAGGGGAATCGCTGCGGAACTACATGAAGCGATTCCAACAAGAGAAGATCACAATCAGAGGCCTAGACCCGAAGGAGGAGTTCACGGCCCTGTTAGGAGGCGTCAAGGACAAGGAGTTGAAGAGGTCCCTAGCAAAGCATACACCGAGGAACTTGGCCGAGTTGAGAGCTCGGTGCGATAAGTACATCCAAATGAAGAAACCCTTCAAGCCGATGGAGCAGAACCAAGCCTCGTACAAGAGTAGCAAGCACACTCGCATTTTGTAATTTTTGCTCTTACGCACTTTTAAGTTGTAATCCCTCATCCTAAACTCTGGAGGATCTTATTCATGGAAAATATGAAATTTCGTTTACGGCAATTGAGAAGAACTCTCCTGTTTGGTGACCTTAACTCTGCCAAATGAATACAGACGAAGGTCCTCACCTCGGTTGGGAGTTCGGCCAAAGCCGAACGGACCTGACCGAAGGTCCTAACCTCGGTCAGGGTCTCGGACAAGGCCGAGTCGAACTGACCGAAGGTCCTTGCCTCGGTCGGGGGCTCAGGCTAAGGCCGAGCCGATCTGACCGAAGGTGCTTACCTCGGTCGGGGTCTCAGACAAGGTCGAGCCGAACTGACCAAAGGTCCTTACCTCGGACGGTGCTCAGACTATGTCGAGCCGAACTGACCTTAGGGCCTTGCCTCGGATTGGGAGTTCGGCCAAAGCCGAACATACCTGACCGAAGGTCTTCAGCACTGTTGGGAGTTCGGCCGAAGCCTGACGGACCTGACCGAAGGTCCCCCTCTCAGTTGGGAGTTTGGGCAAAGCCGAACGGACCTAACCAAAGGTCTTCACCTCTATTGGGAGTTCGGCCAAAGCCGAACCGACCTGACCGAAGGTCCCCCTCTCGGTTGGGAGTTTGGCCAAAGCCGAACGGATCTGACCGAAGGTCCTCACCTCAGTTGGGAGTTCGGCCAAAGCCAAACAGACTTGACCGAAGGTCTTCACCTCGGTTGGGAGTTCGGCCGAAGCCGAAGGGACCTGACCAAAGGGCCCCCTCTCGGTTGGGAGTTTGGCCAAAGCCGAATAGACCTGACCGAGGGTCCTCACCTCTGTTGAGAGTTCGACTGAAGCCGAACGGACCTGACCGAAGGTCCCCCTCTCGGTTGAGAGTTCGGCCAAAGCCGAATGGACCTGACTGAAGGTCCCCCTCTCGGTTGGGACCTGACTGAAGGTCCTCACCTCAATTGGGAGTTCGGCCAAAGTCGAACAGACCTGACTGAAGGTCTTCACCTCGGTTGGGAGTTCGGCCGAAGTCGAAGGGACCTGACCGAAGGGCCCCCTCTCGATTGGGAGTTTGGCCAAAGCCGAACGGACCTGACCGAAGGTCCTCACCTCTGTTGGGAGTTCGGCCGAAGCTGAACAGACCTGACCGAAGGTGTAATACCCCGCTTCTTAAAACCCGGTCTGATTTCGCGGTTGAACCGGTTTAACCATGCAGGAACTGAGCTACAGGAAATTAGAGCGGGGTCCTTATGGGCTATGATGGCACGGGTGACCTTAAACACCGGCTGGCCCGACAAGTCCGAGCCAGTGCCAGAAGAGACGGAAGTGCCCAAACCGTGTACGTGCACCTACCATAAGGCTATGTACGGATAAAACAGGTATTATATTCGTATTTTAAGGTATATACGTATGCTACATCGTATGCCTGGGGTGGGGTTCGCGCCGAGGTCCGAACCCGATCAAAATCCCAAGTCTTGGCTCTCAGGTGGGTAGGACAGGTGGGTGCACCCACCTGAGTGACCCATCCAAGAGCACTATTCACTTAATTAGGAATAGTATATAAGGCTTTATGATTTCTTTTCGTTCCATTTATTACCCTCGTACGTTTGGTGAGAAAAGTAAAGAGGAGAGAGAAAAGAAAGGGAAGAAGAAAGGAAGAGGAAGAAAGGAAGGATTTCAGTTGCGCCGAAGCTCGATCTTGCCATTCCGGTGCCGGGAGAGTAATCTTCAACTCTAGATCTACAGTTGGAGGTAAGAAAAGTTGGGTTTTATGGACATTCACCATACCCAAGCTTTAAACCCTTGATTCGAGTATGGTTTCTTGAGATCTTGTAAATACCCTTTGAAATGATGAATCTAAGGTTTAATAGATGATTTATGTGTTGATCTTGAAGGATTTGAAGAGATATTGACAAGGTAGAAGGAGCATTGTGAGTTGGAAGTGATTTGAAGGGTTTGAAGTCATTTTTGGGCAAAGAAGGTAAGATGGTTTCCCTCACTTGAATCTAACCTAGATCTAGGTTAGA
>NC_056568.1:1833574-1858975 GCF_013358625.1 Macadamia integrifolia | reverse complement strand
CACTTGCACCAGTTCAAAGTAGTTAGAATAGTCTTATACTCTTATAGTAGTTCTGTAGTATAAAACTATACAGCTCAGAGAGCTATACAGTAGTTCAACTTTTGATGTTTGATTTCGGGAGTAGTAAGAAGATGGCGAGTATATGACAGTTATAGCTACATATACCTGTCAGTCAGTATGATGCAGGTCCACAACTGTGGACTGATCCAAACCCATCTGGGTATCCAGCATAGTTTTTAAGGCGGTAAGGTGACGGAGGCGCTTGAGGGTCTTTCGGAGCGCCTTAGCGATAAGGCGGGCATAAAGCGTCGCCTTATCGACTAAAGCGTTCATGTGTAATTTTTTTATAAAACCAATCTATTTGGCTCAAATCCTAGTTGAATCCTATTACTCATATGTTAAACAAATATTAAAGGTTCATATTCATACCATTGTAAAATATTCATCAAGAAAACGAATCAATAAAGTGAATGAACTAAGTTCATCTTCATCAATCATCAATCATATTAACATATAATATAAATACATAATTATGAAACAAAATTATAAATATAAAGAAAAAAAGACATAAAAAATACAAGTATTTTTTATACTTACCTCTATGATGCCAAAATGAGTGTCTAAGTC
Source organism: Macadamia integrifolia (assembly GCF_013358625.1). Lineage (NCBI taxonomy): Eukaryota > Viridiplantae > Streptophyta > Magnoliopsida > Proteales > Proteaceae > Macadamia > Macadamia integrifolia. The sequence continues at coordinate 1,858,348 of NC_056568.1, read as the reverse complement.
CTAAGGTCAGCCACTATATTTCTACTCCTGTCAAAGAGAATGAAGCTCACCGTTACCAGAGCAAGCTCACCGCTACTGGAGCAAAATGGTCGCCTGGATCAATGGTTCTTCCTTGTTCCTTGATTCCTTCTCAAAGCCCTTTCTTAAAACCCTCGACAAAATCCAAACCCTATTTGTGAATTGTGTTTTTGTTTTGTTTGTTTTGGTTATTTTTGGTGGAGTAAAGTTGATCCCATACATCTCAAGTGTTAACAAAACCATACACCTACCAATAAAAAATCTATATTTGGAATCTTCATCAAGTAATTTTAAAATGTGTTAAAAAAAAAAAAAACCCATAAAGTGCCACTTCATGCAAGGCGGAGCACTGCCTTACCATCTCTAGACCTCATCAGCGCCAAGGCGCTAGTAAGGCGACGCCTTAGCAGTGCCTTAAAAACTATGCTTTGAGACATGATTTTATTTCTGAAGCTATAATAAAGATGGGGTTTCCTATGGTTTTTGTGCATTGGATCCATAATTGTATTTCCACCACTTGCTTCTCACTTCTCAGTGTTGGTCAATGGTAGCCCAATGGGATATTTTTCTTCCTCAGTTGGAATTTGGCAAGGGTGCCCTCTCTCCCTTTACATCTTCACCTTGGTTCTTGAAGTTCTATCCAGAAGTATCCAATGTTGCACGGATCGCAATCTCATCTCCCCTATCCCTAAGTGCAAGGCCATCAAGCTTTCCCATTCATCTTTTGCTAACAATTTGATATTTTCTCAAAAGCCAACATTCTCTCTCTTGAATCCATCATGCCTTGCCTACAATGCTTTGGAGATATTTTGGGGCTACGTATAAAAGCCCAAATAAGTTTCTTTTGTTCCTTGTGCGGCGCTTTTGATAGTGACAAAGCCTCTTAGAAAAGCAAGATTGGGTTTCCTATTGGTTATCCTCCAGTCAAGTAATTGGGTCTTCCTTTGATTCCAACTGGATTGACTGCTCATCATTGCACTCCAATGCTTGACCTCATCCGGAAGCGTCATTTGTCGAAAGGCAAACTTCTCTCTTATGTGGGTCGAATGGCTCTTCAATTTTCGAAGATTTTTTAGTCCGGTATTTATAGCTTGCCCCCATTCTACTACTAAAGGGTTAGAATCCCTTATGGCTGCCTTTCTCTAGAAAGGAACAGACTCCACCAAGTTTCTTTGTCTCGCAGCTCTCGCTAACTGAGTTGCTATATGCCTCCCTAACAAAGAAGGAGGTCTGGTTCTCATCCGATCAATGCTCCAATCTTCCTATATCTTCTGGTCGGGAGTCTTCCAACTTCCCAAATCCACCATCAAATCCATTGAATCCCTTTTCTGCTCTTTTTTGTGGAAGGTTCCGACTCCCTCAAATTTCTCCACCCCATCCACTGGTCCACTGTCTACCTTCCCAAGTGAGAGGGAGGCCTTGGCTAGGGATGTTCCATCTAGCCTTACATTACCCCTTATATTTTATCATCTCTTCTCCCTTATTTTAATTTTATTCCAACTCTATCCCAATTTAATAAATATAATCCCCACTTATATCCTTTCCCAGTGAGTTACCCAATACCCCTTTCATATTCTGGTTTATTACATGTTTGCCACCCCGCTTTGAAAACTTGTGATAAATTATACATTTGCCACTCCTTCTTCCTTGTAACTTGGGTAATTGGTATTTGGGTGGGCCCATAGCAAACCCAATAGGGCATTTGACCTAGGAACGCATCGGTCTATGATTGAATTTGGGGTTGAAATTTAACATGTAGCCAATTCACATCATTCCCTAGAAATACAATGGTCAAAATTTCCATATCTGATATGGCATATCACCCTTCAGCATAGCACAAATGAGGCAAGCAATCAAGAGACACCTTTCCTAGCAGGCTGCCTGGAGAAAATATTAGTATTCTTTAATTTCTTAATAATATTGCTTCCATAAATGTTTATATTATGGGCATAGTATTCCTACACAATCCGTTTAGGAAAGGTTTCCTAAACAACACTAGAAATCTTCCAAGCAGCAAATCAGAAGGGCCCAAATTGTGGATAGGTGGAACCCTAGGTCCCCTGCTCACACGTCAAGTTTCAGCAGAAACAGAGTTCGCCAAGTGAAAAATAGACATTTGAAAAAATCCTCATGGTCAAACTACCAAAAGCATGCACAGGGCATACATGGGATCCATGGACATACATGGTAGGGTATTTGATTGTATCTGACCATGAAAACTGACCCATGGCCACTCCAAACAATATCTTCTCTATCCAATGATCAGAATTGGCACATCATTTGTCCATGTGGCACAAAATGATAGCCATTTAGAAAGCCCTCATTTGTCCTAAGGCGGTGACAAATGAATAAGTGTTGTGCCTTGCAGTAAGGTGACAACCACCCAGACCCCAACTAGGCTGCCGGGATGCCTAGGCAATGCCTTGACAACCATGGGACTGCAGAAAACAGTTTTTCCCTGATATTGTTTAATTCAAGAAAAAGTCAAGCTTTAAGTTCAAAATCTTTGATTTATATAGTAATGATAATAATATTCTAATTTTTTCCTTCATTTAGTTTTCTTCACATATACTTCTCATTTTTTTTTTTTTAAATTAAATCGCTTCCATATATTGTTTATATTATATTATATTTATTCTTGGATTCTCATTCTCTTAGCTTCCGTGCATTGCAAGGTCTTTTAATGATAGTGATAGTTAGAATTTCCACCTCGAAGCATTTAGGGAAATTAACCCAGCACTATACTAGGAAGATTTTCAATCTTTAATATGGGATTGAAATGTATGTAGCTGTTCCGGTATATAGCTTATACAACTTACAACAAACATAATTGTATTGTTTCCATTACTACTTAAATGATCATGTCTTTCAATAAAAAAGCAATAATAAGTTAACCAATGATCTGTTTGTTTTCTTAGTCTGCTGTCCAATAAAACTAAAATTGACAGGAAGACAAATAAGTAAATAATACATAACAGAATAATACCAACTTCCAAAAACTACCCAATGCATATTATACAATTAACTTCCAAATCTGTCAAGACTATCCGTAGGCTCTACATTAATTTAAAACTACCTATTTAGCTCAACACAAATCAACTCAGCCTTATCGCAACTCAACACACAATTAAAGTGAACCCAATTTATAAATATTTCTTCTTCCACACTGCTAAATTCTTGAAGGAGTCAGCAGCCAGGATACAAGGAAGAAGTGGAAAGTTTTGGATTGATCTGGTCATCATAGATAATTGGTTCTAGAGCCTTTTATCTTTTTTGTCATCATATTTTAAAGCATAAAAATACTGATGTAAATACCTCTGATTCATTTTCTATATGAATGATATTACTTTGGTGCTAACTAATAGAAAAAAGTTAAGGTATCAAATGGATTAAAATCATTTCGGCTCATATGAAGTTTGGCATGAAAGTGACAGCAGGGTTTTTTGGGATTCAAGGCAAACCAACATACAAAGTAGCCACAAGGGCTATTGATAAAAGTCCATTTTTCTGGCTTCTACATCGAAGAAAAACAGAGTTTTTGGTGTATCCAGAATCAGAACAAATGGAATATCTTTTACCCACAAATTCACTATAGTTTTGTATGTGGCTTTGCAGACCATTAGTGCCTATTGCAATTCTCTTTTTTTGTTAATGTAATTCTGACTAATAGAGAAAAGGAAAAAAAAAAAAAAAAGAGGGGGATAAGGGAATAAATCGGAAGAACTGAATTAAAAATGCAACTGGAAATCATTATAACCTTTCCATTCCGGGATGAGGTGGACCTCCATTAATGTGTTCTAATGTAAGGATTCCCTTCAGTGCAAGAAACTCCAATACCTGCAAAAAAATAATTAAATAAATGATGAAACTGGTCAACATTTCAAAATATCAAGTAGTGCATCAGCGATGATCTACATCTCCACAACAGTTGGTTAGAAAATTGCAAGAAAAAATTAAGAACAATCAAAGGAATGAAAAAATGGAAGCCAAGACAACAAAGGGAAGAAATTAGTGCTTTTGAATCATATTGAAGAGGTTTTTTAAAGAGACATAAGAGGTATAGCAGCATTAAACAGAAGTAAATGTGTTCTAAAAGATGGTAGCATGGCAGCTAGTATGGTATCAACAGAGTAGAATGCACAAAATTCATCACCATTATAAAGGAAAAAGGAAGGAAAATTTCAGTTTTCTTCACCTCTAGAGGAACCAGCATTTGGTTTCAACTCTACCACGGGTAATACTGTAAAAATCATTTTCGGCACAGAGAAATCAACTCTTTCGACACAAACTGACCCCACAAAACATTGCCATGTGATATTAGCAATTTCACATCTATCTACATTAGAAGGAACTGGTGTGTGCTAGCACCATATTCTTTTGGGCTTATTTATTTTTCATACAAATGCTAAATATTATCCCATTATTAGTTAGTAAAGGCTAATAGTTTAGTGCTTTTAAAAGATCATTAGACTAAAGCCATCTACTTCAACGTGAGCTCCAAGCTTCGCTGCCTCCGTCTCTCTCTGTTACTGACACCCCAAGATACAGGCTCACTGTTTTCTCCTAGGTTCTCCCCCTCTACCATCTCTGTCCCCTCACCCTTCCTTAGCCCATTTTGATGTATCCCCCCTCTCTTGGATCTTGTTGTATGAATTTATTTATTAAAAAAATTTATTTATTAAAAAAAAAAAAAAAGATCATTAGACTAAGTAATAAAATTTCCATATTTTATACTCAGATTTGGAAGTCATTCATCTCTTTCTCTGGATTGCAGAATCTGTCCCTTTTTTCCATCCTTACCAATATCACATGAGAAAAACATAAAAGAGCATGAAAAATTCATCCCTTCCACAATTTGCTTCTTGCCTCCCATATCGTCCCATATCGTCCCATTACCATTGCCTACTTCTCTCTCTTAATCTTGATAGCCTTCTATGTTTAATTTTTCCCTTTTTTCCCTCTCCCCCAACCTAATTTTTTTTTTCCCCCTTTTTCTACTTCTTGCTTTCCTTCCAAAAATTTGTTTTTAATCTTTTCAACTATCCTATTCCTGCTTCGACAAATCTCTCCTACTCCAATTCCCTTCCAATTACATCACAGCCACTCAAATACTCACTTACTACAGCAATTACACCCCCTCCCCTCCCCCCAACCAAATAAAAAAAAATGTCCCTATGGTATGATTCGTAATTCTCTTTCCATGCTATATCTAGAAATAGGTTTCAATAAATAATTTCTAGTCCAAAATGAGAAATTGTTTGGTTGCTTACAATAACATCCAAAACCTTATCCCAGCTTAATGGGGTAGGCTACATAGAGATTCCAAGCAAGGACGAGCACGAGGATCCATGCAAAAAGATTGACGAGTTATGGCTAATTATAATAAGTGCCGGCTGTCAACCTGACGCACCACTACAAATCAACCACTATAATAAGGTACCAGCTGTCTACCATGTTTGGTTGCTTACGTACATGATAAATCTAGAATGAGATTTGGTTGTTGCAGTTGCAAAGAGAAAAGAAAGTAAAGGAACTCAGTCGAAATGAAATTGTTACCAGAAAATCCCTAAACTGTCACACACACTATCACTTCCAAGGTCGTTTGCTATCTTCCCCATGATGCAGAACCTGGGTTTGAAAACCCTATTCGGTTCGCTTGGGTCCACCCAAACACTTAAACAACTGAAAAGTGAAGAGTTATGGAAATTCCGTAAGTTCATGACAAAATTACACCCTAAAGAGGTAGGTAACGTAATACAGGACCAACTAAGAATTAACTCTAAGAGAGGAGGGCAATCCGGAAAATTCTATGGAGATGTGGGTTTAAACAGAAACTCAATCAAACAATAAGGGGCCTTCGTGTAAATAATCAAAACTCCTTATTGGTAAATAATAGGTTATCGTCTTACTCCTGTCGAAAACTCAATACCCAACGTAGATTAGGTTGGATTTCAAGAGATGGAACTCTTCCAAATCAAATCTGCTGGAAGTTCTGCAACATGTTCAGGTGGTAGGCCAGAAACTAGGTGAGGTTTTGGGTTGATATCTCACAGCCCACATGAGTTTCGGGCCTTCGGCCACCAGATTGTACAGGTAACAGCACCCAAGGGAGGTGATCTTATACCCAGAATATGAGAAAAGAAGAGGAGATGAGAGAGGGCAGTCCTCAATCGTGAGGAACTAACTCTTCCTACACCAGAACAGGGGATGGGGGAAAAGAAAACCAGAAAGGAAGCAGTAGACAAAAAAGAGATCACCTAGAAAAAGTTGGGGGCACGGGGGGATGCTCACACACACCACACAAATCTAATTCAATTCATTCTCAAATCCACTCCCATCATTGGGTTACACAGGTCTTTATAAAACTCAAAATAACACAAACTCCTAAAAGCTTCCTAAAGACTAACAAAAATAGAAACTCAAATTGGAAATTTCCCTACTTGTCTAATAGCTACCCTCAAAATAAAAATTACATATCTTTCCCAAACAAAAATAAATTCTAAATATCCTACTGAATCAAAAATCTAATTGGACCTGGTTCATCCCCATCTAGGCTGCCCAACGGATTTGAGCCAGTCCAAGGAAGTGCACCTGTATCACACCAAGTGTGTTTCTCTGAAACCTCACTTTCACATTTTCTTCTCAAATCCACTAAACTCATCATAAATAACTGATTCATCTCTTTCCTTCTCTCCGTTTCAGATGTCGTTCCCATGACAATCTGTGGTTCATGTGCCTTTTCCATCTGTGCTGAACTAGCGCCATAAATTTCAATTCTGATTTAGAGTCAATTTACAAACTGTGGTTCATTGAAAATTGTCGCAGAACTTACTTTTTTTACTGGGATTAAAGTTCCTTATATACTTTAACTTCCTTCTTGCCTGATATCCAAAACCCAACAATTTTTGTCTTCCTCCCTTCAAATCCACTGAAATACTTCTCTGCTCCAGTTTGATATTGCAATATTTCCAATTCCAGCATCGCCATCAAGGCTTCTTTCTTCTTTTACAGCACCCAGTTACGGAAAAAGTTGCCAAGGAACTATAATAGGGAACCTGCAATCCTCTGGCACACTCATTCTCCAAGTATAAATTTCCACTATACAGTTTACTTTGAATGTATCCTTGCCTCCTCTTTCAGTCAATGATTAAACACAAAGGCTCCAACTTTTCAATCCTGTCTCATGGATTTAGAATCCACTTAGGGCATCTGCCATGATCTCTGGACTTGAATATCATTCTCTTCAACAAGAAGCTAATACTGTTGGTATAGGTCGGATCATAGAATACAAAGTCCACATCTACAATATCAATAAACTTTCTGCAAAAGAAAAAAAAAAAAAAAAAAAGACATGGAAGAAGATGATCTTATCCATGTTTTGCCTTGTCGTTTAACAGATAGAGAACAGTTTTTCCAAAATGCAAAACGAAGGCAGCTGGAAGCATATTCAATGGGCAAACTTTGTGTTGCTAATAATGAAAGGGTCACTTGGTCAGATGTGGAGTGAAGTATAATTAGAACAAAATGAAAAATGGAAAGTTTTTGCAATCATTATGAAGAATAAATGTTAATCATATGAGACAACTAGAGGTCGTGGGTAAGGTTGCTCCATTGCAACCTAGTGGTCACGGGTTCGAGTTGGGAAACAACCTCTCCACGAAGCGGGGGTAAGGCCGAGTACATTATGAACCTCCCCATACCCTGCAGTGGCGGGAGCCTCATGCACTGGGTACGCCCATATAATTCTTCCAAAAGAACCGTTATGAAAGTTAAAATTCTAGCACTGCTATATATCTAGGTATCAATACCTACTTAAACAATAGAGAACTATATCTGCTTTATTCTGCACTACCTTAAGAAGCTTTCGAAGAATAGGAATTTTGTTAAAGTCACTGCTGTTCTGCTTTAATATGTTATGCAGCATCTGCAAACCTACATGTGGAAGAACCAATATATTCAATGAATGCACCATCTAAAATATATAAATGTTCCCTGATAGTAAAACTGTATGGTAGGCATTAAGAGAGGTGGGATACCATTTTTGTTGATTATGTCAGTCAAAACTGTCCGTGATTTTGTTTTCATAAGCACATCAAGAATGATTGAAAGATCTCGAGCACTGCAGGGTTGGGTTGGGAGAAGAAAAGAAAAATCAAGAGAAATGTTCAGGCAATATTTACACTAAAATTATTAGATGATCAAGTGAACCATAACATTAAAAATACTGAATTAGCAACAAGATCTGTAACAACCTCTGAAATGCTTCGCCATTTCCATTATCTCCTGAAGCTGCAGTGAGAACCAAAAGCTTTAAGTAGCCTTTGCTTGCATCCTGTTAACAACCGAATGCCTCAGACAAAATCAACTATATTCCTTTTGCAACAGAAATATATTTTCATCGCAATACCTTATCAATAATAAACAAAAACAGAAACTACAAGTAAACCTTGTCAGCATATAGAAACAGAGCATAAAATAGGTTGATTTTGGTTAAATGGTTTTGAGGATGAAGTTATCCGCAGTGCAGATACTATCACATCAACTGCTCACTTATCTGAAGAGTGAAGTACCCTTGAACTACCATTAAATTTCATTTTTCATAGGAAAAAGCAACTAAAAAAAATGAAATATTGGACAAGACATAATTAACTAGAGTGAAGATATAACTGAGAGAGAGAGAGAAAGAGAAACATTAGTCACTGTATTTAACCCATTTCTGGAACTGCTTAAAGCATTAGGACCACTTAAATCCCAAACAAAATTAGCTACCCCGCAAATGAAAAGATATTTACTTACTTTTCGTTTGCTTATTCCCCCTTCATCATCTAGGAATTCATTGAGTTTCTCTTCAACTGCAGGTGCCATAAGGAATGAATCATGGTTCAGTACACAACTCTAGAAACAGCAGTAAGATACAAAAAGCGCTTACCTCCTTCAAAACGACTACGAATAGCACAGTCCATCTGTTTCTTGGGTTTGGCCATAACCTGAGTTTTATTGGTGATCACAGGACAAGCAGTGCTCTTTCCTTTTTTAATTGAACTAGCTGACTGAGATGCTTTCACACGAGAAAATGATTTTGAAATGTTTGGCTTATCCTCAACTTTGTCAGATCTGGACTTGCTGATACAAACTGTATTAGCCATACATTTCTTTAAAGTGTTCGCAGTTGATGATGAACTGTCTAATGTTTGAACTTTACATGAAGATATATTTGAAGTATCTTCCTTGTGTAAAGAAACCTCAAACAATTGAATGGTAGATGAGGTTCTCATCCCATTATCTCTATGTACAGAAACCTCTGATGGTACAGAAGATGATGATTTGGTCAAACCACCTTCCATTCTCAAAGAGAATTCTGATGGCGATGGTTGAGCTGAAGGTAAGGATGCACCCAGGGTATCTTCCTTTTCTGATGAAATTGATTCCACTGTTGCAAGTTCTGATTTGCTAATGGTATCTCCAGCTTGCAAAGGAACCTTTGCAAACTGTGTCGCAGCACCATCAATAGAACTGGTAGCTGAAATTATTTCATCCATGTTATCCTCATTGGAGCCATCTTGATCAATCATTACAGGTTCTGGAAATTCTTCATCTGAATCACCTTGAACAACTGTTTCCGCATTCAATGGATCTCCTCCAATATATCCTCGGCATACAGAAGACCCACAAACACATTTTTTTGCAGCAGCACCATACACCCTTACATAGTTATAATCGAATGTAACCTCTTCACCCTGACACAATTAAACTCTTCTTAGCATATCAAAAGACTGAATAATACCAAAAAAGTTGATAGAAATGTATAAAACAATTAAACTCTTTGTAGCATATAAAAACTGAATAATACCAAAAAAATTGATAGAAATGGATAAAACAATAGAAGAGAAACCTATAGTGAATTGGCAGTGAGAACAATCAGTACAGTAGGAAAAGTACTGTGTTCACATCCAATAAAGAATAATGGTGGCACTCATTATGCTCATACTAACCAAGCAACCAAATCCGATGATAAATCATAAGACAATACTTATGATACATCACAAGATTTAACTAAGGCAAAAAGCACGAATATGTTAGGAATCAAATTTAATTGTTGCACATCATCCACCACCTGCTCCTATCTCTGGACCTGTTTGGGTAAGGCATATAGAAGCAGGGATGTATTGATGTAGAAGTAATTAAATTTTATAGTAGAACAGAACTGGATTCCAGAGTAATGGCCTCACTTGCAAATAGGAAGACCAAGTATTTTTCAGCCTCATGACTCCTAAAGCCACACGGTAGAACCAGTCTTGATATTGATTGAGAGCTCTCTCTCAAAAGACCATCAATCAACCTGAAATTTCAGGTGGAGATTCACATCTCTCAGCTGTGTTGAATTCAACTAAAAACAACCCAACCCAAGAGAACAACTGAGGGATAGAAATGATTAATAGGAAAGTACTGAAATTGAAGCTGGCAGAAATCACCAGATCTGGTCTAAACTTTGAACCTGTTAACACCAAAATTCACAGGATAAATCGCCCAAGGGTATGTGATCAATTCACCAAATATAAGGACGAGAGGGACTAAATCGACGGAGTTAGATTCAAATCAGATGGGCTGCTAGTGCCACCCAGAAAGAAAAGGGGCAGAAAAGAAAGCGGAGGAGAAGAGCAGAAGAGAATATAAGAAGACTAGGACAATTAAAGAAAGGAAGAAGGAAGAGAGCTCTGTCTTGAAAAGAAGAAGGGGAAACCAGAAGCTCTCGACCAGCCCTGGAGACTAGGCCATGCAGGGCAACTACTCAAAATGAAACCAACTTCAATATTGCATTCAATTGTCTGAGTAATCAATGGATACAATCATACAAGACTAACAGAACCACTCCTCTACGTATCTAAAATAGAATTCGAATGTAAAACAGAATTTGAAAAAAATTTAGACTCAAACCTCCAACTCTACAAACGCCATCTAAAATCCCATATTAAATTGGGGTAAATTACACCTGAGGCACCCAATTATAGTTCTCAACTTGTCACCTAGGCATCCAAACTTTTTCTTGGGTGTGAGGCAATAGCACGCCTAGTTGACATTTCATAATTTTACTTTTGCATGGATCCTACTACATTCTAATTATTATTATAAATTTTTTTTTATTTATTATTAATTGCATATTGTCTTCTCTTTAAGTCCTTTGGCACTTATTTGGTATGTAAGCGTAAAATTAGATTGGCTTCCTAGAACATTGGCTTTCTAACAGGTAAGAGCTTGGAGTTGATAGATGTTATCCGGAGAAGACAGATTAATGTTGCTTGTACCCAAGAAACAAGATGGAAAGGTAGAAAAGCTAAAGGGGTTAGATAATTTCAAACTTTGGTATTTGGGAGACGCAAGCGGGAGAGGTGGAGTGGGCATAGTAGTGGACAAGGACCTCAAGAACAAAATGGTGGATGTTCAGCGAATCGGAGATAGGATTCTCTCCATTAACTGGTACTAGGCGATGAGGTATCAATATAGCTAGTGTGTATCTGCCACAAGAAGGACTTGATGAGAGTGTTAAAGCACAATTCTGGGAGCACATGGATGAATTAGCACAAGGTTTTGGTTAGGGCAAGAAATTTTTTATTGGAGGGGACTTTAAAGGATATGTTGGCAAGGATCGTAGAGGATTTGAGGAAGTACATGGAGGGTACGTAGTTGGAGAAAGGAGTGCAGAAGGGATTTCAGTGTTAGACTTTGTGATAGCATATGACTTATGCATGTAAACACATTTTTTTAAAAAAGAGAAACATTTAATTACCTACAAAAGTGGGCAGCATGCAAGCCAAATTGATTTCTTCCTGATGAGAAGATCAGACCGACTGTGGTGGAAACATTGTAAGGTTATCCCCGGGGATAGCTTGACTGCTTAACATTGACTATTGGTTTTTAATTGGTACTTCAGCATGAGGCAGCACAAGAAGAAGATGCAGTTCTGTCCTAAGATAAAATGGGGGCGACTTCAAGGAGCTCTTAAAAACCTTTCACTGATAAAATGATTTTACAGGGAAAATGGGATTTTGAAGGAGACACTAATGAGATGTGGACTGAGATAACGACTTGTATTAAGAAAGTGGCTAAAGATGTGCTAGGGATATCTAAGGGTGTTTGCCCAAACACTAGAGAAAATTGGTGGTGGGATGACAAGGTCCAAGCCGTCATTAAGACTAAGAAAGATTGTTTTAAATCTTGGCAAAGGACTAATGATGAGGATGATAAGGAAAGATATTACATAGCCAGAAAAGAAGCTAAGAAGATTGTCGGGAAAGCAAGGGCAAAGATTTATGATGCTCTGTATGAAAACCTAAATACAAAGGAAGGGGAAAAACATATTTACACGATTGCTAAAGTAAGAGAAAGGAAGAACAGAGATTTGGATCACATCAGATGTATTAAAAGTGAAGATGATAGAGTACTTGTATGAGATGAGGACATTACGAAGCGATGGGGGGATTATTTTTGTACTTTGCTAAATGGAGAAACCTCGACTGATAGGATGGATCTAGACGTGGGGTGGAATGGACATCAAAACAACCCTAAAGGACAACTTCTACAGGTTGGAGAAATCAAAATTAAAGAGGCCCTACGAAAGATCAAGGGGGGTATGAGCCAATCCAGATACAAATCTTGGGCTGGTCTCCTCTTCCATCCCTTGATGAGGTTGGTATCTACTTGTAGAGTGAGGAGACTTGACGATTGGCCATGGAACCTGTATCCCCTCTTGGGTGGTCAACTCTTTCTTCTAGCTCTCAGAGTGATTGGTGTAGTGGAGGCAGAGGCCAAGGGCCACCACGTGGAGATGACAAAGATAGGTTTTGATGTGATCATTGTCGAAAATTTGGGCATAGTAAAGAGAGGTGTTGGGTACTTCATAGGCGTCCTCCTAGTACACGTGGATCGGTGGATCTAATGGTATGCATGGTGGCCATAGAGGGGGAGCTAGAGCACACTTTGTGCAAACTGAGACTGATACTATGGGGTCTTCACCCAACACAGGCAGAGCAAAGCTCCCTTACCAGGGAGGATATTGCAACATTCCGCAGGGTCATGTCACAACTGGCACTAGGTGGGTCATCTTCTTCATTTACAATGCCAGATTCCTCAACCTTAGCCTTGCAGGTCTCCACATCTGCCCCTTCCACAACTCCATCTTGGGTTATTGATTCTGGTGCCATTGACCACATGACTGATACGTCTCACCATTTTAATTACTACTACATTTGTTCCTGTAGAGATAAGGTTAGGGTAGTTGATGGCTCCTTTTCCTCCATTTCTGGTAAGGGTAGTAATCATGTTACTTCTGCCATTTCACTCGACTCTATTCTTCTTGTCCCTAGTTTGCCATTAATCTTTTATTAGTGAGTGACTGAGTCACTTAACAAAATCCTTAAATTGTTGTGCCACATTTTTCCCTTCTAATTTTCTCTTTCAGGATTTGGTGGCTAAGAAAGATTATTGGCAGTAGGCGTGAGGAGCAAGGAATCTACGTACTTGAACTTCAATCACATTTTGTGAGGACTGATGATCATTTGATTGTTGTCTTCACAAAGGGGTCATCCATTAGCAGTTCAGTACCCTGTTCTCCAAGTTGTGAATGTATGACATTTATTCTCCAACTTGAGGGGGAATGTTAGAGTTTGTATACTAAGGGTATTTTGGGAACTAGTAATGTTACTTGTTGTCCTACATTGTATTGTTCTTTTTTCCTTTTTACCTCCTTAGGGAGGTTTATGTAATTCCTCATATTGTATTAGTGAAGCAATATCTGAGTGGAGAGATTATTCTCACACACAAGATTCTCCCACATATTTCTTTTCTTCTTCTTCTTTCTCTTTCTCTCTTCCTCTCTTCCTGCCTTGTTCTTTTACAACCTTTAGATTTCAACTGAAACCACCCATCAATGTTGATGATGATGTAAGACTAGATCACATAGGACCTAATCCCAGGCAGGATCTGAAATTTTGGCTGAATAGAGAAGATTTCGATTACTCAAAAACCACATCTCAGATGGAGCTGAATTTTGGATCGAATGGAGATCCTATTTGAAGCAACAAACCACCAAAATCTGAACAAATTCTACTGGCTGGATTGAGAGATATGCTGGTTGGATGAAATATGAAACTTTTGTTGATTGTTCAAGAACTAGGCTGGAAACGTCAGATGATCCTCAAATTTGGATCAAGTGGTCCTCCTAAGGTCCTCAACAAATCCTCAAAATCCTGCAGCGATTAGAGATCTGGTCTGGAAGTCATGCATTCGAACATTCTTCCAAGAAAACCCAGTAGCTGATAATCGATAGGTAGTGTGTCTTCTGATCAGCAATCTTAGAGGGCTTCAAGTTTTCAAACAATTTTGTAATAACTCTCAAAACACTCTCTCACAAGTTAGAATAAAGAAGAAAATTCGATGGAGGATTGAGAAGGGGAAGAAGAAAGTTAGGTTTTGGGCATCTTACCTAGGGCTTCTCACCTAAGTGCATCCCACAACAAAACAGCATATAGCCATCTCAAATAAAATTCATTCAATCTTCTAAAATTGATTGCTAAGGTCTCTTTAAATAGGCTAGGCAAGACCTTAAAATTTAGAAACAAACTAGAAAAGGAAACTAACATAATAGAAACTTAACTACTTGTTCACTAAGAAACATAAAAATAGAAACCAACTCCTAAAACTTGGAGACTAAGAGACAAATAAACCAAGAATAAAAGGAAGTAAATAAGAAACTAAATCTCCTAACAAAAACCTAACAAAAGGGAACAAAAATAGGAGAGATGGACCCAAATTACTGTTCACTTAAACAGTGCCATGTGAACAGTGTTTTCTTACTCTTAGTCTTGTCCTCTTCTTCAAGCTTTAATCTGCATCAGATGATGGCATCTTCATACCTCAATTTGCATCTCGCATGCAGATTACAACAACTGCCAACCACCCAAAGTAGTCCCAACCAAGGTTTATGATCTCAATCTCGCTCCTAATTTCACTAAACCAGAAAAGAGATCTGATCTCAATCTCGCCGAGATCTTGTATCTTTTCCCGATGGACTCGGTGATTGGTCTCGGTGGCCATATGGACTTTGTAGCCCCTGAAACTTGCCATTGACCCTATTTTAGGCCTTCTAAACACATTGGAAACGTCAGTTTTTTTTTTTTTAATCAAACCCAAAATGGTATTTTGACTTCGTACCCTATGTAATAGTCTTCAGACCCTTCACCATAGGCTATTGCATAATAAAACAAACAACTATTGACTATGTTTCTATGAAAAAAATGGTTTTGAGAAGTTGTTTTCACCTAAAATTGTTCTTGAGCAGAAAAGGATCTCCAAAGGTTGATGATGAAGTGATAATCTCCAATCTCCAAGTGTTGAAGTTATTAATCTACAATGTAAAAGAGAAATTTGGCAAGAAAAACAACCAAAACTCACTTTTTCTTCACACAGGGCGAGACTGGCAAGAGATGTCGAGTTGAGTTGAGGGTCGAAAGTATGTATATATCCCATCCCATGTGACTCGGTCTCAACTCGAGCCCGAGATCTCAACCGAGATATTGTACATTTTCTATATCGCCTCTCATCTCGTCTCTCCATTTGAAGAGATCTTGCTGAGTTCTTAAACCATGGTACCAACTATTAACAACGAATAATAAACAGACGAGGGAAGGGAGTGATCAACTGGTACTTTCTTCCTGATGTCTGGTATTGGTGAATGGTGATTGCCTAATGAGCATGTACTAGCTTGCTAGACCCAATTATAAATTGCAATGAAGAGAAAATGTAAATTTGAAGCAAAAATTAAGAATAAATGATTAAGATGGAAAAACTACAAGCATTGAAGGAGTAGGATGGGATTATTGACTTTCAACTTTCCCAAGATACTGATTTAGAGAATCTTTTATGCATGCATTTCCATTTCTCTTTGTTTTGTTTCAGAGAGAAAATGAAGCGCCGTCAACTTACACCGCCACTGTATTCCAGAACTGTGACATCCACACCCGCCACCCAAACTCCAGACAGAAGAACATGGCGACCGCCCAGGGAAAGTTGAACTAGAACACCATCATCATCATCCAGAAATGCTGGATTGAGGGAACCTGCAATCTAGAATCAGTGAAGGGCAGCTTCCTCACTTACCTGGGAAGGCCTTGGAAGTAATACTCGAGGATCATCATTATGCAGTCCACCGTCACTGACATCATCAACCTTGCAGGTTGGCACGTGTGGAACAGTGATTTAGCGCTTGAACCCTTGTTTTATAGAGAGTACCAGAACACAGGTGGTGGTGGAGCTTTTTTTTTTGTTGGGGGGGGGGAGAAACGAGAACAGAGGTCAAGGGAGGGGAGATAGATGTTGTTGGGGTGGAGATGGGAGCAAAAGGTGGAGGCAGGGGAAGAGATAAGGGGAGAGGGTGGAGATGAGGCGGAGGTGAGATGGGCGGGGGGTTGAGAAAACTGGCCATGGGTAAAGTTGGAAATATTTTGAGTCTTAAACAGAACTGGCTAATAAGGAACCCCAAACATTGCATTTCAAACATGGGGTACCCCAAAAGTGTTTTATTAAATGTTGAGTATCTCATCTGTAATTGACCCATAAATTAAAATGCAAATTGATAAACCCCCTTAATTAGATAAATAAATCCCTAATTATTCCTGTTGGATAGAAATCCTGGTTTAGACACGGCTTTTCTCAGTCTGGGTTTCCAGATTTGGTCATGTTGGTCAACAGCCTTATCTTAATGGGGGTCGGTTACATGAATCCATATAAAATGAAATTGGAAAAAAAAAATCCAAACAGAATGGGGAAAGGAAGTGATGGAAAGATGAGAGATGAGAAAAGAAAGATGAAAGTAGATAGATGAGGGTAAGAGGAAAGAGGCATATCCCAACAAGTCAGGAGAATCTCAGCTAAATGGGGTTGGCTACATGGATCCTAGCCCTCAAATGGGTTCTATCCAAGGTCATACTTGGGACAAGAGCGAGAATATGCATGTCATGCTGGTCCAGCCATGAAAATGCTACTGCATCACCAAAACTCCAGATCATCTTCAACAGAAACCTTTATCCTGGGAATTGATTGTATGACCTACGTAAACATGGTAAAAGCATTCTACCAATATATCTCAAAGAGTTACCAATTTTGACCCCCCAAAAAGAGAGGTACCAATGCAATTGAATATGTTGGCCAGTACCATTATCCCCTGGAGAGGGAGCAATGATCAAATTCAAGCTCTCCAAACTCCCACACTGAGGATTAGAAAGTGGAGAACAGGACAGGTCTGAGACAACCACATCAGAGCAACTGGCAAAAGCTACTAAGTTAAACCTTCATTTTGTAAAGGTATAGTAGTTCAACATTCCAGTCCTTGCTGGTTCAGTTAATAGCAGGTTGCAGGTCACGATAGCGAGACAGAAGAAGTTACAGGAGAATAGAGAAGTGAATATATTAGATTCCTTCTCCATAGTGTTTTTGATGTAAATAAACTGATATTCCAAATATACCCCACACTTACAAACATATTCTCCCATAAGCCCCTCATAAATACAATATCATAGGGGTGTCAATCCTGAGCCCGCACTGGTAGGCCCGACCGAGCCCGACTCGCTTAAGGCCTGACCATAACTGGCCCATTTAATAAACGTCTTGGGCTTCAGCCCGGCCCGTTTATTAAACGGGCATTCACAGTGCAGGCCACTAGCCCGTCGAGTGCCCGACCGACCTGACTCACTTAAGAAGCCTGCTAGAACCGACTCATGTAGCCCGACCGGCCCGTCCCCCCTTAAAAATGCCTAAATACCTATTTTACCACTAATACTACAAAATATGAGTAAAGAATATATAGGACTAAAAAATCCACATTCTAAATGGGACATTCAATTGTTAAAAAGAGTGTAATTCTTACAACTTAGATTACATTTTAAAGACATGATTCCCTTGGATATATATATATATATATATATAATTCCCTTGGATCTTGCTAAATGGGACATTCAATTGTTAAAGACATGATTCACTTGGTTCCGGAATTGCGAATGTTATCCTCCAGTAGTTTTAAAGCCAATAGTTTAATCCCTTTAAAAAAGGATTTTAGGGTAGGCATGTCTAGAGCTTGTTTAGAGCCCGTTTAGAATTAAATAGGTCCATAGCCCGTTTAAGGCCCGTATAAGGCACGTTTAAGGTAGCCCAACTAAAGCCCGACACCGACCGGTCCGATTACAAACTGTACCATGCCCCCCAAATCTAGGCCCGTTTAAGTAAATGGGTGTTCACGGTGTAAGGATTTCACACTGTCAGGCCGGTTAGGCCCGTCCGGTCGACCGATTGACACCCCTACAATATCATATGTACCCTTGTACATTACTATTCCAACAGTAGCTACCCTTAGACCAGAAGATGAAGACAAGCAAGCAAGGAGTTAATATAATGAAACCCCAAAAAAAAACCACCTCAGAATTCAAAGTTTCTCACTTATAAAACAAATAAATAAAAAATAAAATAAAAATGGGCTAATTCAAGATCACAAAATCTTGCTCAATGGCATTTGAACAATACAGGCATAAATAATTTTTCACCGCACCTTAGTATTTCAGTTTAATCCCTTTAAAAAAGGATTTTATGGTAGGCACGTTTAGAGCTCGTTTAGAGCCCGTTTAGAATTAAATAGGTCCATAGCCCATTAAGAATTAAATAGGTCCATAGCCCGTTTAAGGCCCGTATAAGGCCCGTTTAAGGTAGCCCAATTAAAGCCCGACACTGACCGGCCCGATTACAAACCGTACCATGCCCCAAATCTAGGCCCGTTTAACTAAACGGGCGTTCATGGTGCAAGGATTTCACACCGCCAGGCCCGGTTAGGCTCGGCCAATCGACCGATTGACACCCCTACAATATCATATGTACCCTTGTACATTACTATTCCAACAGTAGCTACCCTTAGACCAGAAGATGAAGACAAGCAAGCAAGGAGTTAATATAATGAAACCCCAAAAAAAACCACCTCAGAATTCGAAGTTTCTCACTTATAAAAAAAAATAATGATAATAAAAATAAAAAATAAAAAAACTGGGCCAATACAAGATCACAAAATCTTGCTCAATGGCATTTGAACAATACAGGCATAAATAATTTTTCACTGCACCTTAGTATTTCAGTTCAGAATCTACCAGCATCTACCTATAGTTTCTGCTAAATTCCATGACTCACCTATACAGAACCTAGTTTTCAAACCCTATGTCCTTTAGATTTTAATACCTAATTTTTCCACACCAAAAAAATCAGGTAGCCAATGTTTATATGAGAGTTGATTAATACCACCTGGGAAAAACTGAACCCCAGCTAGGGGCAGAACCAGCATGAACCTGAGATGGTTCAATTATCAAGTGAAAAAGCAGGTAACAAATTCAGCATATGAGCTATTCCAACATAACAAATTGATCTTCACTTTTTGAATCAACTAAAACATGTAGCAAAATCAATGACCACGTGAGAACAAGAAAATGGACATATTGAAAGGACATAGTAACTAAGATTGATAATTCGAACTCTGAAGAAAGAAAAGGGAAGCCCAAAGAGAATATCAAGTCAAATTTAGGTCAAATAATGCATGCCATTACCACCACATAGATGCGTCTGGAATTGTGATAAGTTTTCCTTTTTGGGTGCAAAGCAGCCAAGGGATAAGTAAATCGCATACAAACATGAATAATTATTTTGATTCAACTTTCTTTTTTGGGTCGAAGATTCAAGATGGACAACTCCTATAATATGTTTTTCCATACGCACCAACAAATTGCAAAGGGATCAAATATAATGTCAAGGGGTTCCTTTGGAAATTTTCCAGGTAAAATCTCAAATTGGTTTTTATATCATTTGACATGCTCAATCCTGATTCTATAGTTAATATAAAAAAGAAATATTTTAAGACAAGTGCAGCTAATCCACTGAGGGCAGTTCTTTGAATAACAGAGTCAAATATAAGGCAATGGAAAAAAAAAAGAGGGGTGTGTGGGAGGATCAGCAGAGTCACCATGTATGGTATACACAAATGAAGAATGAACCAAGGAAATAACTGACATAAAACAGGACGCTTACCTTCTTAATATTCCTTATTGCGAATAGTCCAATACAGATTTCCCCATTCACCATCCACTAGGTCACCAAGAGACAAATAGATTTAAACAATCATAAGTACAGTAAATAACAAGTTGCATATGGATTAAACGAAGTATATGTATCATTACTGAATTCTTCAATTTAGAAGAATGCCACTATGATAAATCATAAACTATTTCCATAAGCATATAGGTAGTAGACATAATAACAGCAGCCTGCCCATCAAATCCAAATCCAACATAGAGATCACTCTGTAAGTTACAGAAATGCACACTAATTCAGTAAGATGGCAGATTTTGATAATTGGTAATTTCCACTAGAGTGATAAATTCATGTGAAAAGTGTTTGCTTGCTGAGATAGCAATAGTTCTGTCAGTGACCTTCAGCATTGTGATCTCACTAGAAATATGGATTTATTTCAGACTGTTTTTGACTGTTTCAGATCCTTTGGTTCATCCTTAATATATATTGGACCTCATCCATGACTGGTAAAGCCTTCATGTTATTAGCTCACATCCAGTGGAATCTTCAACCATTTGCCTCATATACAGTACTGGAGGAGAGGAATAGGTATGTAATTGATGACAAATTGGTCTGGCATTGTACATGAGTTGGGTTCACTCATATAATGTCAAATATCACTTGTACACAAGGTTTACAGCATTGATATTGGATCATATCAGAAGGGTAGTTTTAAAAGACATATTGGAGGTGCATGTTAGGGTTAGGTTTTCCGCCTCTGTGTAGCTCCGCCTCTGTGCGTGTTGTAGTTTCCGCCTCTGTGTGTGTCCTCTCACTCCCTTCGAGTATTTACCACGACTTGTGGTCCAGTTGGAGATGGTGAAGAAGCCACCAATGGTGACGATGAAGATGATGATGCAGATCGAGAGCTTCTTGCGACCCAAGAGCAATCAGAGAGCTGTCGAGCCTTGTTTTTGCTATCCTTGCAGTCGGTGAGCGACGGCTCTGTTCCTGATGCTATTGTGTTCTCTCTCTGCCGATTTTATAGGGTTTTTGTGACTCAATCTCCGGTGAATCTGAATCCTAACATCAGAACTTCGATTGCACTCAATGGTATTGTCAACTACACTGTCAACCGCTCCCATCCCTTTCTAGGTCTTATCCAACTTTTGATCCTCTTTTCTCTGTCCCTCTCCCTCCCACCCTTGTTTTCCAGCTTCACCATGCGGAGATACAGTCCTCCATATTATAATCCTCCAAGGAGCGGATATGGGGATCGAGGAAGGAACCCGCCACCAAGGGTATATGGTGGGTTTGACGGACTTAAAGAGCAAAATAATGGAAGTCTTTTGGTTCAAAATACTCCTCTCAGGTGTAGACCAGATTATCACCAAGTTCCATTTGAAAGAGATGGACCAATGCAGGAAGTGCATCTATCACAAGATTATTACACAAAGGAACCTAGGGGTTTTGCATTCGTGCAGTTTATGGATCCTATTGATGCTAAAGAGGATTGATATCATACGAGTGGGCAAATTTTTTGTGGAAGTGAGCTAACTGTGATTATTGCTGAAGAAATTAGGGGAAGGCCAGAGGAGATGTGTGGCAGATCCGGACCTTCGACCATGGAGGCGATAGAGAATCTAGCTCAACCGTCCGAGTCAATGCTGCAGGCTGGTGCTTTGCTTAATGATTCTCTGATCAGGTTTGTGGCTTACATAGCGGCTCGTGGCTTGGGTATATTTTGCAGAGATGGGCTGGTGAATTGCAACATGATTGGAGTTGATTTCAACTCGTTTTCCTCTGGGTACTCAAATGGGGAAGCTTCGGAAGCTGAGATCATCGGAACCTTGCTTGTCTACATCGTCTTCTCCACCACCGATCCCAAGAGAAGCACATGTAACCCACAAATCCTTGAGTCCGTCGAAGCTGTTGCGGGAGTTGTTGGTTTTCTTCTCGGCGTTGTCAGTATTGTCACTAGAGCCCACATTTGTACACCCCTCGATGATGTTGGAGCTGCTGCTAGGATGGTGGCAAGGGTGCCCATGGTAGTGGACAAACATGGGACTGTGCCCCCAATATTTGGCTCTTTTAATGTCTATAATGATCCTTTGGATGTAAGCTGTGTCTACAACGTCTTATCTAGGGAAGTGGTTTGTTTCACTCATCCCCTAGTCAAGATGACCCTGTCAATTGTATGTGAGACAATCTAGTCAATTTCCATTCCTTGGTTTCGGGTAATATGTACCCGAACCTTGTGTTTATCATACCTTTTATCTGAATGAATTTCACCAAAAAAAAAGAAGACAATGGAGAGATGCAAGATACGCATCGTAATGCTTAGGATACATACAAAGTATAGTTTTGAAACACAAAACATTAGAAGTAAGCAAAGAAGCCATGTATTTCATACTATAAACCAACATAGATTTCTTTTGGCGCCATCTTCCTGAACACCAAACATAACCACAATGTATTTACCCCCAAAAAAAATGCAATCAAAGAAGTCATGTATGATGTATTTCTACCTTTACTTTAAAATTTTCATACAAATTAATACCTATTACAATTAATTTTTTCCTCATATTTTTTTATAAAAATAAAAAAGAAAAAAAAAGAACTAATGTTTTCCATAAAATTTCAGACAATTTACACGAATTATAATAATTCTTTTTTATAATTATTGACTTTTCAATATTTTTAATTTAACCAAAAATAACAAAATAAAAAAATAAGAAATTAAACTACTAGAACTCGAAACCGATTCCAACTAGGAAACTACTATCCCAATAGCTATCTCCTACTTGACCTACCCAAATAAAAAAGATTACATGTCAATCCCAAAATATAAATAAATTAAATCCTAAAATATTCTACTAGACCAAAGACTGAAATTTGGACCCGGTTCTCGGTCTGGGTCCCCCAACAGCTTGGTTTTAACCTTTTGAAACTCATATATATGTGCCCATACATGCACGAGTAACAGTTGCTGAAGGTTGTATTGGCTTCTTATTTCCAGTGCCTTGTATTATTTTTTATGTTTTTAACTTTTATATTTCTTTTGCCCTTTCTTGCTTTTGCATAGTTTCTGTTATTCAATTAAAAAAAAAAAAGTAGTCCATAAAATTTACAGCAGGAATGCTGTGTTTACAATTGAACTAGAACTGAAGTTTAAAGTTATCAGACATAGCAATGCTTTCAAAGCTGAATGTTGAGCAATTAAGGAACATGTATGGAATATAAGCGTTGTACGAGTCGATAAGTGGCAAGGTTATGAAGGATAGAAATTGAGTGATTGTGTTGGATGGAAAGTGGCATTAATCAGTGACAAGATGAAAGAATTTCAATTTGAGATAGGTCTACCAAACAAAAAAAATGCTTTGATGAGGAGTGTTAGTACTCATGTTGGAGGAGTTTAATGGATGATAGGAATCACTTGTGTTGATGTGGCGAGGGTGAAAAACGCTCGGAGTAGCAGAACATGGCCCAAAATCAGGTGGAATTGCAGAATTAGATTTCTGTAGTGACCCCTTGTGGTTGGGATTGGAGTTAGATTGCATTTAATGCAGTTAAAAGGGGTTGTACAACCAAGGTTTATAATATCGTATTGGCCGATACTATCATATCAGTCCATATCAGCCAATACTATTGTTTGGTCCTTATTGGTTGATGTGTATTGTTACAGACAAGAAATAATGTATTGACAACCACATATGGGCTGTACATTGTTGATAACTTGATACATATCGATATGCCTTGTAAACTCTAAAAACATGAACCGCGACCTGCAGAACACTTAATGAAAGCATTTTAGGTCTTTCCACTTGATTTTTTTTTTTTTTTTTTGGCAAAATCAATTTCATTCATGCCTTCTAACATCAAAAGTGACTGTAGTAATGTTGATATGAGCTGTATTTTGGGATTAAATAGTCTTGAATCCAAGATTGAAACCAGATCTGCACAAGAACATTCAACTCAAAAAACTTTTTTTTTTTTAATCAAATCTTCAATTTTTGTATCATTTTTACAATGGATCAAGAGATTAGTAAAAACAACTTGAATCATTGTGTCAAACTATGTTTTTTGCAATGATTGCGCATCTAAGCCTAATTATTCCCCAGAACCGAAAATACTTGTTTTCTCGGATTTTATTTTTTCCTAAAAAGATCTTGTTAGTGATTTGGTAACATTATATGTGATGGAGAGTGATGAGATCTATCATCCTTGTTAATTTCAATATTTTTTTATTTTGTTATTTTTGGTTAAATTAAAAATATTGAAAAGTCAATAATTATAAAAAAGAATTATTATAATTCGTGTAAATTGTCTGAAATTTTATGGAAAACATTAGTTCTTTTTTTTTCTTTTTTATTTTTATAAAAAAATATGAGGAAAAAATTAATTGTAATAGGTATTAATTTGTATGAAAATTTTAAAGTAAAGGTAGAAATACATCATACATGACTTCTTTGATTGCATTTTTTTTGGGGGTAAATACATTGTGGTTATGTTTGGTGTTCAGGAAGATGGCGCCAAAAGAAATCTATGTTGGTTTATAGTATGAAATACATGGCTTCTTTGCTTACTTCTAATGTTTTGTGTTTCAAAACTATACTTTGTATGTATCCTAAGCATTACGATGCGTATCTTGCATCTCTCCATTGTCTT